>NC_088408.1:46015889-46237548 GCF_034236695.1 Oncorhynchus nerka | reverse complement strand
TCAGCTCTGAATTTATGCTTGACAGATGACTCTGAATCTAGCCAATATGCTTGACAAGTGACAAGTGACATCAATGAAGTCAGAGAATGTGTTTTCTCAACTCTGAATTGGGCCAATATGCTTGACAGGTGACATCAATGAAGTCAGAGTATGTGTTTTTCTCAGCTCTGAATCTAGCCAATATGCTTGACAGGTGACATCAATGAAGTCAGAGTATGTGTTTTCTCAACTCTGAATCTAGCCAATATGCTTGACAGGTGACATCAATGAAGTCAGAGTATGTGTTTCTCAACTCTGAATCTAGCCAATATGCTTGACAGGTGACATCAATGAAGTCAGAGTATGTGTTTTTCTCTAGCCAATATGGACAGGTGACATCAATGAAGTCAGAGTATGTGTTTTTCTCACAGGTGACATCAATGAATATGTCAGAGTCAGAGTGTGTTTTTCTCAACTCTGAATCTAGCCAATATGAGAATGTGTTTCTCAACTCTGACAATATGGTGACATCAATGAAGTCAGAGTATGTGTTTTCTCTGAACTCTGAATCTAGCCAATATGCTATGACAGGTGACATCAATGAAGTCAGAGTATGTGTTTTTCTCCAATATGCTTGAGGTGACATCAATGTGTTTCTCAGCTCTGAATCTGAGCCAATATGCTTGACAGGTGACATCAATGAAGTCAGGGTATGTGTTTCTCAACTCTGAATCTAGCCAATATGCTTGACAGGTGACATCAATGAAGTCAGAGTATGTGTTTCTCAACTCTGAATCTGGCCAATATGCTTGACAGGTGACATCAATGAAATCAGAGTATGTGTTTTTCTCACTCTGAGGTGACATGACATCAATGAAGTCAGAGTATGTGTTTTTCTGAAGTCAGAGTATGTGTTTCACAGGTGACATCAATGAAGTCAGAGATGTGTTTCTCAACTCTGAATCTAGCCAATATGCTTGACAGGTGACATCAATGAAGTATGCTTGAGACATCAATATGTGTTTTTCTCAACTCTGAATCTGGCCAATATGCTTGACAGGTGACATCAATGAAGTCAGAGTATGTGTTTTTCTCACAGGTGACATCAATGAAGTCAGAGTATGTGTTTTTCTCAACTCTGAATCTAGCCAATATGCTTGACAGGTGACATCAATGAAGTCAGAGTATGTGTTTTTCTCAACTCTGAATCTAGGGCAACTCTGAATCTAGCCAATATGCTTGACAGGTGACATCAATGAAGTCAGAGTATGTGTTTTTCTCAGCTCTGAATCAGAGTAGTGTTTTCAATATGCTTGACAGGTGACATCAATGAAGTCAGAGTATGTGTTTCTCAACTCTGAATCTAGCCAATATGCTTGACAGGTGACATCAATGAAGTCAGAGTATGTGTTTCTCAACTCTGAATCTAGCCAATATGCTTGACAGGTGACATCAATGAAATCAGAGTATGTGTTTTCTGAATCACAGGTGACATCAATGAAGTCAGAGTATGTGTTTTTCTCACAGGTGACATCAATGAAGTCAGAGTATGTGTTTCTCAACTCTGAATCTAGCCAATATGCTTGACAGGTGACATCAATGAAGTCAGAGTATGTCAATGTTTTTTTTCTCAACTCTGAATCTGGCCAATATGCTTGACAGGTGATATCAAAATGCTCAACTGACAGGTGACATCAATGAAGTCAGAGTATGTGTTTTTCTCAACTCTGAATCAGGACAATATGCTTGACAGGTGACATCAATGAAGTCAGAGTATGTGTTTTTCTCAACTCTGAATCTAGCCAATATGCTTGACAGGTGACATCAATGAAGTCAGAGTATGGGTTTCTCAACTCTGAATCTGGCCAATATGCTTGACAGGTGACATCAATGAAGTCAGAGTATGTGTTTTTCTCAACTCTGAATCTAGCCAATATGCTTGACAGGTGACATCAATGAAGTCAGAGTATGTGTTTTTCTCAACTCTGAATCTAGCCAATATGCTTGACTGTTGACATCAATGAAGTCAGAGTATGTGTTTCTCAACTCTGAATCTGGCCAATATGCTTGACAGGTGACATCAACTCTGAAGTCAGAGTGATGTGTTTTTTTTCTCAACTCTGAATCTAGCCAATATGCTTGACAGGTGACATCAATGAAGTCAGAGTATGTGTTTTTCTCAACTCTGAATCTAGCCAGTATGCTTGACAGGTGACATCAATGAAGTCAGAGTATGTGTTTTTCTCAACTCTGAATCTAGCCAATATGCTTGACAGGTGACATCAATGAAGTCAGAGTATGTGTTTTTCTCAGCTCTGAATCTAGCCAATATGCTTGACAGATGACATCAATGAAGTCAGAGTATGTGTTTTTCTCAACTCTGAAACGGGCCAATATGCTTGACAAGTGACATCAATGAAGTCAGAGAATGTGTTTCTCAACTCTGAATTGGGCCAATATGCTTGACAGGTGACATCAATGAAGTCAGAGTATGTGTTTTTCTCAACTCTGAATTGGGCCAATATGCTTGACAGGTGACATCAATGAAGTCAGAGTATGTGTTTTTCTCAACTCTGAATCTAGCCAATATGCTTGACAGGTGACATCAATGAAGTCAGAGTATGTGTTTTTCTCTACTATGAATCTGGCCAGTTAGGATCACCACTTTATTTTCAGAATGTGAAAATGTCAGAATAATAGTAGAGAGAATGATTTATTTCAGCTCTTATATCTTTCATCACATTTCCAGTGGGTCAGAAGTTTACATACACTCAATAAGTACTTCGTAGCATTGCCTTTAAAATGTTTAACTTGGGTCAAACGTTTCGGGTAGCTTTCCACAAGCTTCCGACAATAAGTAGGGTGAATTTTGGTCCATTCCTCCTGACAGGGCTGGTGTAACTGAGTCAGGTTTGTAGGCCTCCTTGCTCGCACATGCTTTTTCAATTCTGCCCTCAAATTTGCTATAGGATTGAGGTCAGGGCTTTGTCATTGCCACTCCAATACCTTGACTTTGTTGTCCTTAACCTCTCTTGGGTAGGGGGAAGTATTTTGACGTCCGGGTGAAAAGCATGCCAAAAGTAAACTGCCTATTACTCAGGCCCAGAAGCTAGGATATGCATATAATTGGTAGATTTGGATAGGAAACACTCTACAGTTTCTAAAACTATTGACATTATGTCTGTGAGTATAACATAACTGATATGGCAGGAGAAACCCCGAGGACAAACCATCCCCCCCAAAAAATGTCAGCCTACCACTATTTTCAATGGCTATCACTTTTATTATAAGGTCAAGTCCTACCAGATTTCAGTTTATAGGGCTTCCACTAGATGTCACGAATCTGTAGAAAGAGGTTCCGGCTGTTTTTGGAAAAATGAGCCAGAAATTGTAGTTTTTGTAGGTGGCTCCCATTTTGGCTGTAGTGTTTCCAAGTGCATGGAAGAGAGCGTGTTCTTTGGTTATTGTCTCCGGTAAAGACAATAGCGATTCTCAGTCTTAAATGTTATCGTTTATTTACATATTAGGGTACCTAAGGTTTGATTATAAACGTTGTTTGACTTGTTTGGAAAAATGTACTCATAACTTTTGGGATTCATTTTGTATGCATTTTGATGGAGGGAAACTGGGTGTATTATTGACTGAAGCGTGCCAGTTAAACCGAGTTTTAATGGATATAAAGAAGGACTTTATCGAACAAAAGGAACAGTTGTGATGTAACTGGGACCTTTTGTAGTGCCAACAGAAGAAGATCATCAAATGTAAGGCATTTTTTAAATCTCTATTTCTGACTTTCGCGTCACACCTGCCTGGTTGAAATATGTATTTCATGGTTTTGTATGCGGGGCGCTGTCCTCAGATAATCGCATGGTGTGCTTTCGCCGTAAAGCCTTTTTGAAATCTGACACAGCGGCTGGATTAAGAAGAAGTTAAGCTTTATTTTGATGTATTACACTTTTGATTTTATGAAAGCTAAATATTTAGAATACTGTAGTTTGAATTTCACACCCTGCAATTTCACCGTCCCACCTGCCCATAACAAGCTACGCCATTTTTCCACAACTGTGGAAGTATGCTTCGGGTCATTGTCCATTTGGAAGACCCATTTGCGACCAAGCTTTAACTTCCTGACTGATGACTTGAGATGTTGCCTCAATATATCCACATAACTTTCCAACCTCATGATGCCATCTATTTTGCGAAGTGCACCAGTCCCTCCTGCAGAAAAGCACCCCCACAACATGATGCTACCACCCCCGTGCTTCATGGTTGGGATGTATAAATCTATAGCGATTGTATGTGTGGCTACCTTTCTTTCCAGATGTCATATCTGTGGCACTGTAGTCCTAACAATTGCCTCATTAACACAATAGGTCTGATCTGAACCATACTCTGCTGGCTCTAACATTTTCTTTTCACATTGTCCTTTCCAGCAACTACATGTAGGACAGCCCAGTGCAGGTCTGCTTGACTTGACTTGGCTTGGCTTGGTTTCGGGCCCTATAGTGTGAATCAGGTATAGCTTTCAAGTGCTACTCGGCGGCAACAGTGCAAGGAAGCCACAGACCGCACCTCAAATTCCTTTTCAACAAACCGCCCTGACAGGACAGCAAAGGACAAATAAGGTGTTCCCATTAACTAAGACTTCCTCATGTTTCTAAGAAGATATTTTTCAACATACACAGTTGTGTTCAGTATGCACTAAACTGAATAAAACACTCAAAAAATGAGTTAAACAGGGAGGTACTATCTGAATTTGTCCAATAAGAATCACCCGTTTTCATTTTTCATTGCAATGTTTTGCTACGGTGTGTCCTGATGAACACAAACCAGGTTATACTAATGATGTTGATTCACTTACAGACATTCTTGGGGGTAGTGGAAATCAGAATCATCCATGTTTGTGTTTCAGAGATGTGGTACTGCGTGGAATCATCAACATACTGATTACAGAAAATAGGTCTGCATATCAACTCAGTGGCCTTGTGGTTAGAGTGTATTCTCTAAGATTGGGAATTTGGGGGTTTGATCCCCAATAGAGTCATACCAAAAACTGTAGAAACGGTACCCGATGCGTGTCAGCATTAAGTAGATAGATTGGGGGTCCTGTGACAGACTAGTGTTCTGTCCAGGGGGTGTACTTTACATTAAAGGAAAAATCCACCCAAAACCACTGTTTCCTTTCATTTACAGTGTTAGTTCACAAACAAAATTGTGTTATTTAAGGTTTCATTTTGGTGTTGGTAGCAACATGAAACATTGTTGTGGAATTCTGCTGCAGCTAAAGTTGACTACAAAATCCACAATGCAATGTTCTCTCTATGGGCTGGCTGGGTAGCTAGCAACCGTAGCTACACACAATAATACCAAATACAATATCAGCATGCAACGTAGCTAGTTAGCAGTAAAATCAGCTAAACAAACTGCACTATACATTTAGGGGTCTACATTCTCACCATTTTCAACCTACATATCGATGTGCCTCAGAGTGGAGTCTAACATTCACAACGGCATATATACTTTTGAGGAGATAGGAAACTCTGGCAACGACACCATGCAACGCACCCAGGACTAAAGAGGCAGACAAATAATAAAAATGTGCTTGACCCTCTGTTAAATGACACATTTCTCGAGGTAGGAATATTGCAAAAACATTGGAGAGTTATGACATCAGACCGTATTGAAATCTGACATGTATGATAGATGTTTTTGATCTAAAAGTGGTAGTCCAATTAACTTCTAGTGTAGCGAGAGGGATTTTATCACGGTGCTCCATCATACCGGCCTTCTGCCTGCTTGAATGCCAATAACTCAGATACACGTGAACACATGAAATGACCCAGGGAATCGATAGAGCATAGAGATGCACAAAAACAATATAACATTCAAAATGGGTGCACCGTTGCTTTAAGCTGCCTCACACTACAGGAGCTTCTGCCGAGCCCCCAACAACCAGATGGTACGGTTTTTAGGGGAAATGGAAAGAGAGAATGTGACGTGACCTCTGCTTTTGGACATTAACCTCTCTGATTCAGAGTTGAATGTATTCAGTTGTACAACCCTCTTAACTCCTCCACATTTACTGTATTGGTTGAACAGTGAAGAAGAGAACCTGGGGGTTCTTTGTGGCTCCTGGATGACGCAGCAGTCTAAGGCACTGCATCTCATTGCTTGACGATTCCACCCTAGGCTGCATCACAAACGTCCGTGATTGGGAGTCCCACAGGGCAGCGCACAATTGGCCCAGCATCGTCCGGTTTTGGCCAGTGTAGGCCGTCATTGTAAATAAGAATTTGTTCTAAACTGACTTGCCCAGATAAATGAAGGTTAAATAAAAATTGTTTACATTTTTTTTTTTTTATCCCCTGACAATTTTTTTCCATAGGAGATCTAGTTTCAAGCGTTTCTTTTATGCCTGCAATGTTAGGTTACGCTACAGAAACAGGAGATAGAGTAGACTCCTGCTCCTATGTGCTGTTCACAAGCCATAGCCCTTGCATGTATGTAAGGCTACTTACAGTACTTACCATGGTTTTGGAGAACATAGCTTTCCAGTATTGCACATACTCCATATACAAGTATAAAACTCTATAATACTGTAAATTGCAACTCTTGGTGTACAGTTCACACACAGCACACATTGTTATTGTTTTACCATGTTACAACACCATTTACATCCAGTTGAGGCGTTCATGTTGCAATTTCCCTAGATCTTAGAATGCCTTACATTGGGGGAACTTAACAACCTAGCCTACAGTATATAGCTAATGTTGATATGCTTGGTTTAGACCGTTGCCTGAAGAAGATCGTCAAACCCTTCTATTGGATGGCCTATCAGCATTCCAGTAAAGCCACAGGGGTGAGGAATCTACTGTTAGAAGTATTAATGGCAGCCACGGGTGTTTGCTCTAGGTTTTTACCTAGAGGGTATTTGGGACGATTTAGATCTTGAATTAAATCAAAAGATCTGTAAAGTTTTAACTGTTATTTATGTTATGCTTAGAATTATTTATCACAGTCAAGTCTCTATTTTGTGTGTTTGTTGACATGTTTACACCTTTTCGTGGTTACATCTGAGGAGTATTTCTGATATTTGGATTCCACCTAGTGGGCTCCTTTTGAATAACAAACTTGACAACAATCGTCTGTTGCTAGAGAAACAATACCAGACTGAATTTATCTATTTGAAATGTAACTTAATCATTTTTTATATTGATGCACATCAACATTTATTTGACTTTATTTGGAATCGTATGACTCTCCTGTTCCCATTACTGTAGTGTGTGTACAAAAACCTACAGGAGTCATAAATGACTCCCACTAGGAGTAATTTATTTCTCTATTGAAGCAATCGTTAATATCTATTCAATGGATGAAACATCATTGGTTATTTAGGTAGGTCTATGTAACTCAGCCTTTTTGACAAGAACACAGTCCAAATAATATATCCCTATGCTAGGGATTCCATAGTAAACATTAAGAAATGTTCAATGAGCAGAATGCAGTCGATTGATGCACCCGTGCTTCACATGGTGACCTCATTTTGATTATTGAATAGCTGCCTGTGTGTTTATGCTAGAGACTTTTCGTTTCCTGTAGTGGCTGCAACTCATTCCCCTCTTTTCCGCCGATATAAAGTGTCACGCCCTGACCATAGAGAGCCCTCAGTTGTCTATGGTGTTTCGGTCAGAGCGTGACTCGGGGGGTGTTCTAGTCATTGTATTATTATTTTTTGCCTCTAATTGGGGATCATATTTAGGTAGCCATTTTCCCACCTGTGTTTGTGGGATATTGTTTGTGTGTGTGCTAGTTGCACCACTTATGTTTCATTTCGTTACGTTGCTTGTTTATTGTTTTTGTTTAAAGTTCACCAAAATAAAATATGTGGAACTCAGAACACGCTGCGCCTTGGTCCATCTCTCATAACGAATGTGACAGAATATCCCACCAAGCAAGGTCTAAGCAGCGTGTGACGGAGGTAAAGGAGTTTTGGACCTGGGAAGAAATTATGGGAGGTAGTGAGACCCTTCCTTGGAAGGAGACACCAAGCAGGGTGGAAGGACAGCGACGACGCCAGGGACCGCGGCCACAGAGCCTGTCAGCATTCTGGTGAAGTCTGGGCCGGCTCCATGAATCTGGCCTCCAGTGCGCCTCCCCAGTCTGGTACATCCTGTGCCAGCTCCCCACACTCGCCCTGAAGTGCGTATCACCAGTCCGGTGCCACCTGTGCCAGCTCGACGCACCAGGCCTCCAGTGCGCCTCCACAGTCCGGTACGTCCTGTGTCCAGTCCCCCTCTAGGGCAGGAGCCTTCCTCTGCGCCGATGTCCATGCACGGTGTCCAGTCCCGCTCCAAGGCCGGAGCCTTCCTCTGCGCCGATGCCCAGTCCAGGCACGGTGTCCAGTCCCGCTCCAAGGCTGGAGCCTTCCTCTGCGCCGATGTCCAGGCACGGTGTCCAGTCCCGCTCCAAGGCCGGAGCCTTCTTCTGCGCCGATGTCCAGTCCAAGAAAGGCGTCCAGTCCCGCTCCAAGGCCGGAGCCTTCCTCTGCGCTGGTGTCCAGTCCAGGCACGGCGGCCAGCCCAGCTCCATGGCCGGAGCCTTCCTCTGCGCCGATGCCCAGTCCAGGCACGGCGTCCAACTCAGCTCCAGGGCCGGAGCCTCCCTCTGCGCCGATGTCCAGGCACGGTATCCAGTCCCGCTCCAAGGCCGGAGCCTTCTTCTGCGCTGATGTCCAGTCCAAGAAAGGCGTCCAGTCCCGCTCCAAGGCCGGAGCCTTCCTCTGCGCTGGTGTCCAGTCCAGGTACGGCGGCCAGCCCAGCTCCAAGGCTGGAGCCTTCCTCTGTGCTGGTGTCCAGTCCAGGCACGACGGCCAGCCCAGCTCCATGGCCGGAGCCTTCCTCTGCGCCGATGTCCAGGCACGGTGTTCAGTCCCGCTCCAAGGCCGGAGCCTTCTTCTGCGCCAATGTCCAGTCCAAGCAAGGCGTCCAGTCCCGCTCCAAGGCTGGAGCCTTCCTCTGCGCTGGTGTCCAGTCCAGGCACGGCGGCCAGCCCAGCTCCATGGCCGGAGCCTTCCTCTGCTCCAATGCCCACTCCAGGCACGCCGTCCAACCCAGCTCCAGGGCCGGAGACCTCTGCACCGGTGCCCAGTCTGGGCGCGTCGTTCAACCCAGCTCCATGGCCGGAGCCTTCCTCTGCGCCGGCGCCCAGTCCAGGCACGGCGGCCAACCCAGCTCCATGGCCGAAGCCTTCCTCTGTGCCGGTGCCCAGTTCAGGCACGGCGTCCAACCCAGCTCCATGGCTGGAGTCTTCCGGTGCCCAGTCCAGGCATGATGTCCAACACAGCTCCATGGCCGGATCCGTTGTCGGGGCGGGGGCTACGACCCACACTGGAGCCGCCACTGACACTAGTCACCCCCTCTACCCTCCCCATTTGGTTTCAGGTTTTGCTCTCTGTCGTGGACATCCTGATTTTGAAGAATATCAACTAGCCAGACCAAACCATTTGAACTACAAACTAATTTAGTATCAATATCGAAAGAGGAGACTCTCTCTATGATGCACACACGCTTCAGGGGAATCGTCTGAAGCCGGTAGGACTGTAAAAAAATTCAAAAAGTGGGAGGGGTTAAATGTGCCACGAATTACGTGAGTTTTCTTATATCTCTCAGATTAATGATACATTTTTGAACATGTGTTATTCAATGCTTTTATATGGGTTACAGCAGTAAAGGCCAAATTCAATGTTTCATCAAATAATGTGTTTATATATTTTTTTGCATACCAACAGGAGTTGTAAAATTCCAAATCAGATGTCTAAATTATCAATTTTATGACAACCTTAAAACAACTCCATATGTTAGCGTAGTAGGTATCGCGATCTAAGGGCGTAGACCTACAGGGGTTAATAAAGCTTTTTGCTTTTCAACTTGAAATTTGATTACTTTTCCTACAGTGACCCCAACATTAGAAAAAGTGAAACATTTTGTTCATATTTCCAAGAAAGCTGTACACCACCAGGGTACAAAGATTGTCTTAGGGTCATTTTTGACCCATTTGACCCATTTTTGACACATCACAAAAACCACAAAGACACACACACACACACACACACACACAATGAGAAATTGAGATTGTGTGCTACTGATTGAACTCAGAAAAAACTCAAACTTTAATGTGCATGTGCAGCATCTCCACTCCACAACCCCCACACTTTGATATCTTGATACTTTGCAGCTATTTAAGTCTAGTTGAGTATTTCTGTTAGGCCTATGGATTTTCCTTTTATCAGCACGATTTTGATGAATAGCAATAAAAGCTCGACTTGTGGTCTTTTTCAATTAAACTGTTTTTTGACCGGCTGGTGCAGAATACCACGGGGGAATTTAAGATGGAAGAACTCCCTCAAACTGTTATTCCATAGGCTGGGATCCTGTGCAGTTGTTACAAGACCGCATTTGGTACTGGCTGTCCATTTGGGCATATTCATTAAGATTCTGTTGCAAAATACATTTTTTGAACAGAAGCAAACGGAACGAAACAGGAAAGTACTTATCTGAATTTTTCCATTAGAAACTCTCGTTTGGCTCTGTTTGCTTCTGTTTGGTTCTAAACTTAAAGCAATTCCATATGTTAGCTTGGTAGAAAAGTGGATGTCGGTGTTATCTTTTAGTTCTGATTGCTGCTAACATGTTTCAAGAATATTTCACCCTCTGGTGGGTATTATCATCTGAACATATTGATGTTGCTTTTTTAGTAGAATAGGAGAGATTTATCTATTTGACAATCATTGGTACAACTGAAATAAAGTATCCCCTGTTTTCCACGTGGAAATTACCCGACACCTTTTATGAATGGAAAACTATGGAAAAATACTGTTGGTGCAGCCTATTTAAAAAATATATATATTTTTTATGTAATCCAAATACCCCTGGAGGTCCGTGTACATGTGGTTAATTCTTTTCTGCGTTAAAACAGCAATCGGCAACGTGAAAACTGCCTCTTTATCTCGTTTTTGCATACAGTGGTTCTTCCTTTAAAAGATGTGTCATATTGCAGCACAGTTTGTGGGCTGCCCCAGAATTCTATGGAACGTTATTTAAGTGTCATCCATTGTTGCTATTAATGCTAGTTAGAAGACGTTTGACCACCAGAGGGCATCTTTGAGAAGCATTTGACTGTTTTTAGCATTAGCTGTACTAGAGAATTTAAAACCTTTTTGTAAGAACATAGTATATGGATTTGATTTGAAGAAATGTAGCTTCATTTGATTAATATTATGGTGGTTCTATTCCAAGAAAAACGAAAAACGAAGCCCTCAGGAAAATATGGTGCTGTACTTGTAGAATGTGACCGGTCGGGAGTAGGCTACTTAGTGACTTTATTCCAATATTTCTGTCATTCAGTGATATTTATTCCCATAGTAATTCATTATGGATCCATCCAGATGTGGTTAGAAAACAATTAATTTGGTTGACCCGGTAAACATCTATTGTCCTGCCTTCACAACTTCCGCCAAAGTCTGCTCCTCTCCTTGTTTGGGTGGCGTTCGGCGGTCGACGTCACCGGCTTTCTAGCCATCGCCACTCCATTTTTCATGCATCCATTTGTTTTGTCTTGTTCCCTTCACACCTGGTTTTCATTCCCCAATCAATCTACATGTATTTATTCCTCTGTTCCCCCTCATGTCTTTGTGTAGGATTGTTTTGTGTTACGTGTATTTTGATATTGTGGATATTGTTACGCGCATTACTTTTTGTCTATGTTCCGTGTTTAGGCATATTTTATGTTACTTTGTACTGTCATTTTGGACCTGAATAAAAAATGCGCCTGTTCACTACACTCTGCTCTCCTGCACCTGACTTCGCCTCCAATACATACTCCTAACACCTGCTGAGAGCCCAACAAGGATACATGGCTTCTTTTGTATTCTTAACAGAACTCCAGCACAAAGAAGAGAAAGGAGCCTTGAATAATTAACCATGTCGGTAAAATACTGTTAGACTTGGGGATTATGGTCACGAACAGTGCTATTCGTCTGTGTTACGCTGAACACGAAAGCCCAGGAAAATGAACAGGTACAGTAGGCCACAGTACTGTAAAGTAGGCCTAATTAATGCCAAAAATAATTGACAGCTGGTCTTTACTGTATGCTGCATATTTTTATATTGTATTCCATTTCCAGCGAGACTGTTCAAGCCATTGACTCACTGATGGTTGAAGATGATGAGCGATCGGGAAAGGCAATCTGTAATCTGCTGGCATCACCGCACAACATCAACATCACTCCAATCACAGTCAGGAGACAGTTGAAGAAACTTGAGTGGACTTATGGAAAGGCTCTGTAAGACATTTTATATTATTATTATTATTGTTATTATGTTGTTGTTCAGAACATTATCCACTCTGAGTTAGGCAAAACGGCATTTGAGTATTATGCTCCACACTGAGAACTCCAGTTATATGTTTCGGTGCCTGTAAAACAGGTGTAATGCACATTACATTAACTTTTTATTATAAACTGTGATTGCTTTTTGTATTGTATGTTTTTCTTATAGAAGTTTATTTATTTGATCTTTTTAATCTCCATCTTGTACTTTTTATATTTAATTTTGTTTGGTTTAAAATTCTTAATGAATGATTTGCTGTGTTTTTATTGTTTCACAGGGCACAACTGTAATACTGTCTCAGCTTGTTTCCCCTGTTTAAATAAAGGTTAAAAAAATATATATAGAAAGAAATGTGTGTTCTCTTGTTTTGTACTGTTCTGTAGTTCCGGCTCAATGATTCGTCTGACAAAGACGTTGCGTCCTTCCTGCATGGATCAAAGCTGGCGAGGCATTCAATGATGTCACCAAGAGATGTGGTGTACCCTATGTCAGACAGGTGTTTTTGGGACCACATCGTGTCGATTGTCCTGCTAATAGCCCTTGTGAAAAACAAGCGTTTGAAAACATGTTATCAAAATGCCTCTAGGGCCAACAGGCAAGTTCCTTCCTTTTTCCCCCTTCCACTTGCCTTTTCTCTTTATGTGGTAATGCTGCAATTAGTTGGTTGTAATTTTGGGTAGAGCTGCATGTGTGACATAACCCTACCAGTCCTATTTATGATATCATTTACAAAGGTTATACTTTTCAAAATACTTTTTTACAATTATTTAAAACAAATTAATTAGCATATTTGAGTTTAACCACAATATTTGTTGATTTATTTGTTCTGTCTTTTCTGATGGATTAAACTGAAAATGCAACCAACTTCCTATGGCTTGTTTAAAAATTAACGATATTTTGGAGATTTCGTTTTCTGAATAATTGGAAAAATGCCAATCTTGAACATGGGGTGAGATATTCTTACTAATTTGTAAATAAAGCCAGTTTATTAAAAATGATTTATTTCTGTTTTTCGAGGGAAAGAAACCAAAAACCTGCAGTCATCTCATGGGTCTACCAGTTGAGGACAGCACAGGTATTGAACCAGCATCTGGTATTGAACCAGCACCTGAGTGACCGTTGCACCACTCAGGTGCTGTACAACATGACAGGTCGAAGTGGGCCAAAGTACTACAGTAAGAGCCTATTTTTAAAAATAATCCTCAGTCCACATGTCAAGTAAATTCCCCTGTTTTATTTACCAAAGTTCTTTCTTAACTCCAACAGTTTTGTTGTTGCCTGATGCAGGACTCTAGTGCCAGAGAAGAGAGACTCCATTAATTTACAAAAAGATAGTCAATTTGTGACAGTAGCTAAAATGGGGAGAAATCTGTCCATAGTAAAGCGCTGCTCTGCCTTCTTAAAACCTCTTGTGACTAGGGGGCAGTATTTTCATTTTTGGAAAAATAACGTTCCCAAAGTAAACAGGATATTTTGTCAGGACAAGATGCTAGAATATGCATATAATTGACAGCAGTGGATAGAAAACACTCTAAAGTTTCCAAAACGGTGAAAATATTGTCTGTGAGTATAACAGAACTGATATTGCAGGCGAAAGCCTGAGAAAAATCCAATCCGGAAGTGCCTCATGTTTTGAAAGCTCTGCGTTCCAATGCGTCCCTATTGAGCAGTGAATGGGCTATCAACCAGATTACTTTTCTACGTATTCCCCAAGGTGTCTACAGCATTGTGACGTAGTTTTACGCCTTAATGTTGAAGAATACCCGTAAGCGGCTACATTGTGTAAGTGGTCACCTGATGGCTCTCAGAGTGATTCTCGCTTAAAATACAGAAGTAGTTACTCCAATCGGTCCTACTGAAAAACCAATTGTCCTGGTGGATATATTATCGAATAGATATTTGAAGAACACCTTGAGGATTGATTATAAACAACGTTTGCCATGTTTCTGTCGATATTATGGAGCTAATTTGGAATATTTTTGGCGTTGTCGTGACCGAAATTGCCGGTCGATTTCTCAGCCAAAGGTGAAGTACAAACGGAGCTATTTCGCCTACAAAAATAATATTTTTGGAAAAAAGGAACATTGGCTATCTAACTGGGCGTCTCGTGAGTGAAAACATCCGAAGCTCATCAAAGGTAAACGATTTAATTTGAATGCTTTTCTGATTTTCATGACCAAGTTATCTGCTGCTAGCTGGACATAATGCTATGCTAGGCTATCGATAAACTTACACAAATGCTTGTCTTGCTTTGGCTGTAAAGCATATTTTGAAAATCTGAGATGACAGGGTGATTAACAAAAGGTTAAGTTGTGTCTCAATATATTTCACTTGTGATTTTCATGAATAGGAATATTTTCTAGTAATATTTATGTCCGTTGCGTTATGTTACTTAGTGTGAGGCGATGATTACGCTCCCGGATCCGGGATGGGGTGTCACTAGATTAACAACACTATCAACAAGGCAGGTGCTACAGGTCCTGGTTTTGTCTCACCTGGACTACTGTTCAGTCGTGTGGTCAGATGCCACAAAGAGGGATTTGGGAAAATTTCAGTTGGCTCAGAACAGGGCAGCACGGCTGGCCCTAAAAAGTACAAGAAGAGCTAACATTAATAATATGCATGTCAATCTCTCATGGCTCAAAGTGGAAGAGAAATTGAATCCCTCATTACTTGTTTTTGTAAGAGGTGTTGACAAGCTGTAGGTACCGAGCTGTCTGTTTAAAATACTAGCACACCCATTCATACCCCACAAGACATGCCACCAGAGGTCTCTTCACAGTCCAAGTCCAGAACAGACTATGGGAGGCACACAGTACTACATAGAGCCATGACTACATGGAACTCTCTACCATATCAAGTAACTGATGCAAGCAGTAGAATCGGATTTAAAAATCAGGTAAAAATACACCTTATGGAACAGAGGGTACTGTGAAGCAACAAACATAGGCACAAACGCATGATAACACACACTTGATAACATACGCACATGTACACATGGATTTTGCATTGTAGATATGTGGTAGTGTCCGAGGGCACACACAATGAATGTAATGTTTTTAATAAATAAATACAAATACAAATAATAATAAATACAAATACAAACAAATGGGTTTTCGGCAGCTGTCACCATGACAGTTTGGCTGAGTCTGTCACAAAATCATGGATGGAGAGAGGTTCAACAGCCCACAAGACTGACTGAAATTGTGCTCTACGAGAGGTGGCTTAAAGATATTCCCAAATACCTGGCTTTTAGCTACTGTAAAATCCTATATATATTTTATATGCTTGATGAGACAACACACATAAGGCTAATTGTGATGCTTTTCACAGGTCAACTGATGAGCTGGAGGCATTCCAGAGTCACATTTGGATGTATGCCAGTAAGACGTTTTCCTTCACACCACACATTCGGCTGAAGTCGGAAGTTTACGTACACCTTATCCAAATACATTTAAATTCAGTTTTTCACAATTACTGACTTTTAATGCTAGTAAAAATTCACTGTCTTAGGTCAGTTCGGATCACCACTTTATTTTAAGAATGTGAAATGTCAGAATAATGATTTTTATTTCAGCTTTTATTTCTTTCATCACATTCCCTGACAGAACTGGTGTAACTGAGTCAGGTTTGTAGGCCTCCTTGCTCGCACACACGCTTTTTCAGTTCTGCCAACATCTTTTATGAGATTGAGGTCAGGGCTTTGTGATGGCCTCTCCAATACCTTGACTTTGTTGTCCTTAAGCCATTTTGCCACAACTTTGAAAGTATGCTTGGGGTAATTGTCCATTTGGAAGACCCATTTGCAACCAAGTTTTAATAACTTTCTGACTGATGTCTTGAGATGCTGCTTCAATATATCCATATAATTTTCAATCCTCATGATGTCATCTATTTTGTGATGTGCACCAGTCCCTCCTGCAGCAAAGCACCCCCAAAACATGATGCTGACAACCCGTGCTTCGCGGTTGGGATGGTGTTCTTCGGCTTGCAATCCTCCCCCTTTTTCCTCCAAACATAACGATGGTCATTATGGCCAAACAGTTCTATTTTTGTTTCCTCAGACCAGAGGACATTTCTCCAAAAAGTACATCTTTGTCCCCATGTGCAGTTGCAAACTGTAGACTGGCTTTTTTATGGTGGTTTTGGAGCACTGGCTTCTTCCTTGCTGAGTGGCCTTTCAGGTTATGTTGATATAGGACTCATTTTACTGTGGATATAGGTACATTTGTACCTGTTTCGCTCTAGCATCTTCACAAGGTCCTTTGCTGTTGTTCTTGGATTGATTTGCACTTATCGCACCAAAGTATGTTCATCTCTAAGAGACAGAATGCGTCTCCTTCCTGAGCGGTATGACGGCTGCGTGGTCCCATGGTGTTTAATCTTGCGTACTAGTGTTTGTACAGATGAACATGGTACCTTCAGGTGTTTGGGAATTCCTCCCAAGGATGAACCAGACTTGTGGAGTTGCACAAAAAAAATTCTGGGGTCTTGGCTGGATGCTTTTGATTTTCCAATGATGCCAAGCAAAGACACACCTCCAATTTACTCAAATTATGTCCATTAGCCTATCAGAAGCTTCTAAAGCCATGACATCATTTTCTCGATTTTTCAAAGCTGTTTAAAGGCACAGTCAACTTAGTGTATGTAAACTTCTGACCCACTGAAATTATGACACAGTGAATTATAAGTGAAATAATCTGTCTGTAAACAATTGTTGTAAAAATGACTTGTGTCATGCACAAAGTAGATGTCCTAAACGACTTGCCAAAACTATAGTTTGTTAACAACAAATTTGTGGAATGGTTGAAAAATGACCTAAGTGTATGTAAACTCCCAACTTCAACGGTATATGAGGCCAGGACTCCCCTGGCAGCATTGAACTATAATCAACATCGAGAGAGGCCTGTTCTGAGGAACAAAGCTGGCAACAAGATGTGAGTGTTTGTCACACCCTGATCTATTTCAACTGTCTTTGTGCTTGTCTCCACCCCCTCCAGGTGTCGCCCATCTTCCTCATTATCCCCAGTGTATTTATACCTGTGTTCTCTGTTTGTCTGTTGCCAGTTCGTCTTGTCTTGTCAGGTCTTACCAGCGGGTTTTCCCGTCTCCCTGCTTTCTCAAGTTCTGTTCCCTGGTTCTGACCATACCTGCCCTGACCACGAGCCTGCCTGCCGTTCTGTACCTGCCTAACTCTCACCCGTTTACAAACCTGTGTTCCTAATAGTGTTTACTGTTTCCCTGCCGCTCTGGGCACTCACCTGTTCTGTGCATGCAGACTATTTTGTACATCTCCGGTCTGAACCTGCATGAACTTGGTCAGTGCAGCAGCACATTTTACTGCCTATATCTGCTTATATCTTGATATTGTAATACTAATTACTCTTTCTTTGCTGGTCTGTGTTATAGACCTTATGAATACTTTGTCAGTCAGTCAAAAATGTTGTTTCATATACAATTTTTGAACTATTTGTGGAACATCACAAATATACATGATTTTTCACTTACACTATAGTCATCCTTTGACTGTAACATCCGTTGTTTTTCTTAAACAGTGTGTTAGGGTTAGCAAACACATACAAAAAACCCAGTTCAAAACATGTGAACAGAATTCTCTAGGTCAGTCTGCCAGGAGTGAATCCTTTATATTGGCCATGGGGATCAGGGAAAGTGTCTCTGATGCACTACATGCAGCAGTTTGGAATAACAATTCTGTGGCTCAACCGAAGCGGTTCCTCGCTCTCATCCAGGACTAACAGATCATTCCTATAGACCCTTATGTTCCTCAGGTTTCCAGGCTCCACGCAGTAAGTGTACAGTGGTTACTTCACAAAAAGTTGTGCGATTATGCTGCGGTATATAAAGGTCCTTTGTGGTTTAGTACGGTACCCTGCATCACCACTTCATTGTTCCAGACCAGAACAGTGATTATGCTGTGGTACATAAAGGTCATTTGTGGTTTAGTACGGTACCCTGCATCACCACTTCATTGTTCCAGACCAGAGCAGTGATTATGCTGTGGTACATAAAGGTCATGTGTGGTTTAGTACGGTACCCTGCATCACCACTTCATTGTTCCAGACCAGAGCATTGATTATGCTGTGGTACATAAAGGTCATTTTGTGGTTTAGTACGGTACCCTGCATCACCACTTCATTGGTCCAGACCAGAACAGTGATTATGCTGTGGTACATAAAGGTAATTTGTGGTTTAGTACGGTACCCTGCATCACCACTTCATTGTTCCAGACCAGAGCAGTGATTATGATGTGGTACATAAAGGTAATTTGTGGTTTAGTACGGTACCCTGCATCACCACTTCATTGTTCCAGACCAGAGCATTGATTATGCTGCGGTACATAGAGGTAATTTGTGGTTTAGTACGGTACCCTGCATCACCACTTCATTTTTCCAGACCAGCACAAGGGGGAGTTAGAGCACTGATTATGCTTTTGGGTCCTACTGTGTCCCTAATTGACAATGAAGGGCGACATAAACCTAAATTGAAAATTATAATTGTGCACGACTTCAGTATTACTTACTAAAACTGTTGTTACACTTTTATTATTTAATTTTGTTATTTTGCTCTTACTATAGTATTGTAGCCCAGTCCCAACCGGACATCTTGTACAGCACCTGAGTGGTGCAACGGTCTAAGACACTGCAAAGCAGTGCAAGCTGTGTTGCAACCGATGCTGGTTCAATACCTGTACTGTCCTCAACTGGGAGACACATGAGATGACTAATTTAGAATGATATAAAAGCCCCTTGGATATTCTCACAGATATGTTATTAACCCTGTTATTAGCAGGACAGTATATATTGGTCATATTGGTCATGGCTCCTGAGTGGCGCACAATGGGATTGCCTTGCAGTTCTCCAGCTGTATCCACTGAGAGCGTACAAAGTTCAAGGCACGGGCTGCAGAGCCGCGCACAGAGGACAGACTTAGCCCATGGGGAACGGAGGGGACCCCCACCCCGCCACACTGGGTAAACACAAATCAACACTAAGGCGGATTGCACTAGTAATGGAGCTGACTCGCGAAACGTTCCCACTGTTCTAGCTGGACAATAGACTTGCCTAGGAGGGTTGGGAGAAAATTATATTATCAAATGTATTTCTAAGTTAAGTATTATTATTATGTATCACATCCGACCGTGTTTGGGAGTTGCACAATTGGCCCAGCGTTTCTCTCCCTCAAAAAAACATGTTTTGGCCTTTGCAAATATGATTTTGGCCTTTATTCAGATTACAATCGCTCACTTTTGTTTTTTTTGAAAATGAAATAACCTCCAAAATATTGTTGTATATTATCAAGTTGATGGCACAGGCATATAGCCGCACCTACATAAAGCTGAGTGACTCACTCATTCATGGCTTTGGATCAAAATAAGAAGGTACCAACATTCTTTCTGATAGTTTTTAATAAATACATGTTTTGGTTATCCTGACCTGAACACCATGTACAGTATTATAATAGCCCATTATAGGCTATTAGAAGGACAATATACCTTTACCAACACCTCTCTGCATTTTGTGGATGGGGCCTACCCAGTGGCTCATCTGTCTAAGTCACTGCATCGCAATGCAAAATAAGTTGCTACAGATACCCGTGCCTGGTTTCAATTTGGAATCCTTCAATCCTCTATATGTATTTATTGGCGAAGAGTCACAACATATTTTTTCGATATACTGTAACCCTACGGTAGGCGACATGAGTCTCACTAGTGTTGAGTAATGTGCTGTTTAAAGTGGTGTAGATCTTATTTATTTAAAGAGCATATAGAAGTTAGAACTAATATAATTTGAAGCATTAGCCTATGACTATTTCAGCATCGTTTCGCACTGCTCTGAGACATGCACTGGGACTGGTCTTGATAAATCAATGAGATTTTTATTTTGACTGAATCTTCGTTTGGGTATTGGTTCGACTAAAATTATGGTGTAGAAATGTTATGCCTTTAGTGTAACCTTTATTAATTAGGCAAGTCAGTTAAGAACAAATTCTTATTTACAAGGACAGCCTACTCCTTCCTCCACATCGGCGGAATTGAAGCCCGGACTCCTGCGTGTCCTGCCCGTACTACATGGGGATTCTTTAGCTAAATAGCCCAGCCCTGTAGCCTACTCCTAACCGTCACGTTGTACAGTGCCATATTATCCGTTCCATCCTAACAGAAACCCAGAGGGTTTTCCATTTTTCTTGGAATAGAAACACCATAATTTTTATCAAATGAATTAAGCAACATTTCTTAGAATCGGTCCCATATAATATGTTCTTACAAAAAAAGGTTTTAAATTCTCTAGTACAGCGTAACGGCAGATTTCCTCCTCTTTGTCTGAAGCGGTGTAGCAAGGATCGGACCAATACACAGCGTGGTAAGTGTCCTTGTCGAATTTTAATAAGAAAATACGGAACACTATGAAATACAAAAACAATAAACTAATATGTGAAATAACCAAACCGAAACAGTCCCGTGTGGCACAAACACTGACACAGGAAACAAACACCCACAAACCAACAGTGAAACCCAGGCTACCTAAGTATGATTCTCAATCAGAGACAGATAACGACACCTGCCTCTGATTGAGAACCATACTAGGCCGAAACAGAAACCAAACATAGAAACACAAAACATAGACTGCCCACCCCAACTCACGCCCTGACCATACTAAATAAAGACAAAACAAAGGAAAATAAAGGTCAGAACGTGACATACAGCCACTATTGAAGGCTATCAAATGATTGTTAAAGATGCCCGCTGGTGGTCGAAACTGGCACTAACTAACTATTAATGGATAAATAACGTGCCATAGAATTCTGCGGCACCACGCAAGCTGTGCTGCAGTACACAGCAACCTTTAAAGGACGAACCACCGTATATGTGCGGCAATGCACTGGCCCCCCCACCACAGCACTTCATCTCAATGTCAGTTTGCATTTCAGGACACCTGCCACAGGTGCACCAAAAAGGGCCTCCCCACACACATTCTCCACTTCACTGGTTTGCCTGAATGAGATGGATCACATCAAAAAGTGCTCCTGGTGTCCTCTCCAGCATCACCATCATGCACCATGCTGGTATCTCTCCAACCGCTGTTCAAGATACACCTAAAGTTAATAAGTTTAAAAAAAGTAATAGCTATATTTCCTGGCTGACATATGTATCAGAGTTGACAACCTGGTCTAGATTTGGTTTAGACTAATCAGAGATGGTGTATTGTGGCTAACAATGCTCCACCTGTGCACGTCTATCTTGATCAACTGTCTGCCAGGGATATTTCCCTGATTCTGCCTCTGCCCCTTCTACCTCTCCCCCTGTTCCCTCCCCAGGTTCTGTTTCATCCTCTTGCCCTGCTCTCTACATGCGCTCTGCTATCTACATGAGCCCCTGTCTCTACACTGGCCCTCAGCAATCCTCTACGGTACCTTGGACCTCTGCCCCTGGCTCTCCCTCTCTGTGTAGACCTATGTGTGCCATGTTCAGGTAGCAGATACTTCTGAAAGCAATCATTTAAGCAGATTCTCGTTAAAACAATCATTCAAGAATCACGATCACTTTGGATTTTTCTGTTGTGGAAAGAAAACATATTTAATTAATTAACACAAATATACTCAAAACATTTTGCTTATAGGTTAAATGAAAAAAAGCATTTTTGATTACGATGTGCCGAGTTAACTGTTAGCATGCTATCTAGCTAGCTAATTTAGCCAGCTAGCTGCCTAGTCTAGCCAACAGGAAAAACACAACAAAACACTACGGAACATGCAGAACAGGTTGGCAGATTCTAGCTATTTTCCAGAACAGAACAAAGTGTACAATATAATGGATGATGGCTAATTACATAAGATAATTGGATGGGATTAACTGTAAAGATAATCGGTACTGCGGCAGGGTGAGAGTTGAGTTGTAAACATCACTCAGCTCGTGGGCGAGATTACATCTTGGCCTACGTCATCACTTCCCCTGGCTGAGACATCAGCTGCAAAATGTAAACAATCTTGAACTTAAAAGCTCCGGTATTTCAAGTGATGTGCCGTCAAAGCATTGAATAGTTCAAATTAAGACAAAATATCTCTTTACTCGAGTGATAAAAAATAAATGCGAAAATTCATTATTTTATTTTGGATTTACTGAGTCTGGCTTTAAGAAGTGGAGATTATGAGCTTTCCAACAATGCTGGAATGTTTACTGTGCTCCTAATGTTCAGCAAATTGCATTACTATTTCCAATTGGGAAAAAAGCAACTGCACTCACATTTACCGACCATGAGAGCTGCAACACAGATGACAAGACAGTACACATGGCTAAATAGAGTTTCTGAAAGCAAAGATGATCGAAGACATTATTGTTTCTAATTGACGTAAGTCACAATTGAAGTGTCCTGGCTGCACATCAATTCAAAGGAGAGACGAGTGACTGAAGTGACCACCTAGTAGATGTGTGTGTTGGAGAGCCAGGCAGATCAGCTCAATCAGCCCGCCAGCTAAAAGACCAGTGATAGATTGTATTATATTCTGCAAAGGCATGATTATGATTGGACAAGACAGATGAAAAAGAGCTTCATGTGAGATTGAATGTCCATTAGTCAAACATGTTATTCCCGTTTCATTACATTTTCGCCAACTGAAATTAAAAATAATTTGTAATGGTTATCGTTTTATTCAGGGCATCTCATTATCCCCATATTATTATTTACCCTCTTGCTCTTTTGCACCCCAGTATCTCTACTTGCACATCATCATATGCACATCTATCACTCCAGTAGTAATGCTAAATTGTAATTATTTTTGCCTCTAGGGCCTATTTATTGCCTACCTTCCTACTATTCTACATTTGCACACACTGTACATAGATTTTTATAATTTTATTTTTATTTTGTGTTATTGATTGTACATTTGTTTATCCCATGTGTAACTCTGTGTTGTTGTTTTTGTCGCACTGCTTTTCTTTATCTTGGCCAGGTCGTAGTTGAACATGAGAACTTGTTCTCAACTGGCCTACCTGGTTAAATAAAGGTGAAATAAAAATAAAATTAGATTAGATTTTGTCGGGAAAAGTAGGTTATTGACTAATGTTTTTTGTCATAGTTATTGTTGCCAAAATTAACACTGGTGCTAAAGGTCCCCACAGGGTTCTGGTGTCCTTTCCAGCCCCTAGCGCCTACCCCTAGACTCTTGTGGAGGTCTGAAAGGATTGGAATTGGATTGTAAGCCATATGGACAAAATTCCAGCAAGTCTATCAGAGGGCAAAGTGGAGCTATTACCATGTAACCACACATCCTCTCATATCTCCACAAGTGTCTAGAGAGTAGGGGCTAGCCTAGCGGTTGTGTCATGACAAGGCCTGGGTATCATGGCAACTCACTCATTCATGCACTGTCTGAAAATGTTACTAGCCGTCAAATCCTTGCTTCCTCTGCCCTTGTTTCCTTAATGCCTTGCCTCCCTCTGAAACCACAATGGGAGAGAGGATTGAAGGTTCATCCCCTCAGTCCTCCTCCTCATCCAATGCGCTTTGAAAGAGCAGTGAGGAATGAACGAAACAAGGACAGAGGAAGCAAGGACTTGATGAATAGTGGGTGCATGGGCAAAATGCTAAATAACCATAACGTAAGCATAGTGATACAAAAGTCTGACACAAGATACCAACAGGGTTCAAATAGTGTCCAGGGTTAATTGCTGCTCATTACAGCCATCTAGTAGAATTTAACACAATATTATATAATATTATATACAATTGAAATGAATTAAATAGGCTTTTTTCTGAAATTATTGATAAGAACCCCTAAAATCATAGTTTCTATCAATCAAAGCACGTATCTGATTGCCATTCTGAAGAGTTTAAGTTCTGCATAGGTGAGAGCATGAAACATAAATTAAATGTCTTTTTTTGTACAACAGGATATATCAGTTACTTTCAATGATGTTCCCTATATTAAAATGTCAAACATGGACACAACAATTCAATATAAAGATAATTTGTTAATGGACCTTTTTCCTATAATGATAACTCAACCAGGGGACTGGTCCTGAGTGCTGAACAGTGCTGATTACATTGACAAAAAAGTTATATATTGCAGCTAGCTAGCTAGTTTATCTAGCTGCATTATTGTTGGTTTGTTTGCTAATGAAGCGCTTTACAATTTGTATTATGAAAAGTACTATAGAAGTTTAATAATTTTTCCCATACTCCTGATAGTTTGGTTTTTCATTGGAGGCGGGAGCACAGAACATAGACGCAGCTGTCTAGTATCATATCACTTGACATGGAAACAGCAAGAGATCTATTGGTTTCAATCAAGTGTGTTTTAACAGGTGGATGTAATCTCCCGTTAGTAACATTTTAAGAAATAAAGAGACAACCAACGTTAAATTATGCCTGTTTTTTTGCAATCGACCAAGGGTGTCCACATGTGTGGTGGTACTGTTTTCAAAACCACTGTAATTCAGTAAGTAAACACTGGAGGGCGCTGTGGTTCTTAAAAGAGGGCTACTATCTCTATCAAACAGCTGGAGGAGTGGGAGACGACATGAGAAAAAAGGCATTAAAACCAACCAAGCAAAACCAGAGGCAATGAAGTGATATAAATATGTAAGAAGCAGATTGAACCCACTATTTACAGGTAGGCTAATTGTGTCTCTTTTGAAGATTAGCGGTCATTGTTGTTTGTGAACATTTATAAGCATTGAAATTAATGTCCTTTATAATAATTGATAACACATTTATAAACAACATGTAATTAAAGTATTCTGGCTTCAATGCTCAATTCACATCATGGCTCCATTTTGTAAGTGTGTTCTGTTCGGTTCCTCTGACTGAGATGCAAAAAAATGGAGTCAAATAGGTTTAGTGAAAAGTACACATGTTCACTAAGGCAATGCCTAATGGAGCTTTTTATTTGTCAAGTCATGGTTTCATCTACCCAAATACAAACTGTTGATAAGTTTTGTTTCTCCATATTTATTGCCGTTGGAAAATCGTGTTGTTTTTCAGCAACCGTTTCTCAGTAACTCAAGAGGACCTTTGTACTCACTCCAGTAAGTCTGGTCTGGTCTGGTTATTGAATGTGTTGGTTGTAGTAGTGGAGATTAACACCCACTGTGGTCAACACTGAGGCTTTGGTTATGCCATGTTGTGAAACTGGACAAACCTAAATCAGACTGCTTCATTTATTGCAATGTACACACAGAGAAAGAACAGGGTTAGCAGAGCTTGCGTTCGTTAGTGCATACAATGGAAAATGTTTTAAAATGCTTTGCAATGGAACATGAAATGAAGTGTTACTTACTGGACAAGCCGCAGTAGTCCCTTCCTGTTCCAGTCAGTTTTTTTCCTGTTTGGTGCCCAATGAACATGTCCCAGGGCCTTTCCTCGTACGCTGTCCAAAGCTGAGTTCTCGCGGGAGGTTGTTTTGTTGTCTTTGACATGCAGAAGAAGGAGGGGAAGAGAAAGAAAGTTCTGGCTGAAAGAGAAATAACAGAGAAAGCAGAGGGGCAGGCTCCTTCCTGAAAAGAAAGCAACCTCAGTTAATCTTCCTTGGATATAAATCATTGCTTTAACTCTGTGGAAAAGTAGCGACTTTTGGTAGTAAACGAGGGAAAAAAACAAGCTTGGTTGCCAAAAACATGGAATGGATTCTGATTGGCTGGGAGTAGACCCAGTAGTGGGATGGCACAATACACTTCCCAACCTCTGGGTTTCTGTTTAACCAAACTCCATTCCCCCTGGATTTTTGGTTTGAGCCTACGAGTTGCAACTTTCCCTGTTTTACCCTCTCTCTAACCCAATAGCCTTGGCAGTGAGAAATGTATGTACCTAGTTCACGTTCAATCTGGAGTAGGCAGGAATGCCACGGAAAAGTCCATAGACTGTGATAAGATACTGCTGGAAGCCTCCCCAGTTGTGAGAGAGAACGAGAGACAGAGAGTGAGAAAGAGTGGGCGCTACACACACACACACACACACACACACACACACACACACACACACACACACACACACACACACACACACACACACACACACACACACTGATAAGAGGAGTTGCCTAGACCACTATGTTGGAGTGTGGATCACTTGGTGGCTGATCTGGTCCTCAAGAGACTAGATCCACTTCTGAACATTGCATTAACTCTGGTAAGTCATTTTTATCTCTCTTACTTTTCAAATATTTATAATAACAAAAATAATAATACAATTATTGTATAATAATATAGTTGTAATCTGTTATTACATTATAATAAGATGTTGCAACATTGCATGCTAACAATTTCTGCAAGTAGTCATGGTTGTAGTCAATAGTAGAAACTTTTGAGCCAGTTGTTGTATGGGTTTGCAGTTTTCTAGCTTGCTGTATGGGTTTGCAGTTTTCTGGCTTGCTGTATGGGTTTGCAGTGTTCTAGCTTGCTGTATGGGTTTGCAGTTTTCTGGCTTGCTGTATGGGTTTGCAGTTTTCTGGCTTGCTGTATGGGTTTGCAGTGTTCTGGCTTGCTGTATGGGTTTGCAGTTTTCTGGCTTGCTGTATGGGTTTGCAGTTTTCTGGCTTGCTGTATGGGTTTGCAGTGTTCTGGCTTGCTGTATGGGTTTGCAGTTTTCTGGCTTGCTGTATGGGTTTGCAGTTTTCTGGCTTGCTGTATGGGTTTGCAGTTTTCTGGCTTGCACTGGTGATTGAAAATAGGCACCTGGGAACCACTATAAGAGCTTTGTGATTTACATCTGTAAATGAAAAGCGCTCTCCAAATGTAATTTATTATTATTATTATAGTTGTAACTGGCAATAGTGATGTTTTTAATTGTTCATAATGGGATATATGTTGCACTGTAGTTGTAGTGGATGCAGTTCCTTTTTCTGTTCTCTGGGCCTCTTAAAATCCCTTTACCATCTATCCATTATTATTTCTCTTCATTTCTCCATCCAGCCATCTTTCTCCAGTTGTCAGCCATGCTTTCCTTCGCCTCCCTCACCCTCCGTCTAGCGTCCACAGGATGCAGAGGAGGCAGGCGCAACCTGGCCACAATTGTCTCCGGCAACAAGACGTCTCAGTGAGTAGCCTATGACTCGGTGATATCACAGCATGTTGGAGTGAAGGAGGTCATGGAGGTCATGGAGGTCATGGAGTTTGACATGGGGGAGTGCTGAATGTTATATTGTGTTTGTTCTTTCTTATTTATTTTACCTTTATTTAACTAGGCAAGTCAGTTAAGAACAAATTCTTATTTACAATGATGGTCGATGGGCAATGGGATTCATTGAAAATGTTACCAATGTTTCAATGTGGTTGTTTGTTCTACGAGTGTGTTTATAATGCATTATATCAGCTTCATAGAAAGTGTAACTAATGTTACAATGTGGTTGTTCTTGTTCAACACAGGCTGGTGAGAGAAAGGTTGAAAGAGGACTTGGACCAGATGAGGGGCCAGTTCCCTGGCTTCCGGCCAGGTCTGGTAGTGTTGCAGGTATGTCTTTTACCCTTTTCCCATTATCCTGCCAACCCAAACTGTGTCGTGCTTGCTTGGATATTTTCTCTTCACTTTGTCCTTTCCAGCACAATTCCAGCAACTGTGGTGGAGGCTTAATAATGAGGCCGGCTCAGTACAGCTCTTGCTTCAGTTTGGCTCAACTCTGCACAGTAGTGTGAAAGGCCCCTTTGTGTATGTTTCCTTATTTCATTACCAGAGTGTGTTCTTTTGAGCTGTTTTTCTTCACTTAATTCTTTTTCTTTTCTTCTAATTCCACACTTCTTCAGATGAGCTTTCGGTAAATGTGTTGATTGTTTTGCTCGCCTTATAACGATAGGCTACTTTACTGTTGATTTGTTTTCTAACTGTGAGGTTCCCCCTCTGTAACCCTTCTAAGTCTTAAATAACCTTGCTCAAATATTCAGAGGCCCAATTCATTCAAAACAACAGAATATACAGTGAGTGTACAAAACCTTAGCAACACATTCCTAACATTGAGTTGCACCCACTTTTGCAACAGCCTCAATCCATCAGGGCATGGACTCTACAAGGGGTCGAAAGTGTTCCATAGGGATGCTGGCCCATGTTGACTCCAATGCTTCCCACGGTTATGTCAAGTTGGCTGGTTGTCCTTTGGGTGGTGGACCATTCTTGATATACATGAGAAACTGTTGAGTATAAAAAATGTAGCAGCGTTGCACTTCTCGACTCACTCAAACCGGTGTGCCTGGCACCTACTACCATACCCTGTTCAAAGGCACTTCAATATTTTGACTCGCCCATAAACAATCCATGTCTCAGTTGTCTCAAGGCTTAACAATCCTTCTTTAACCTGTCTCCTCCACTTCAACCCCTTCTGGATCTCACAGGAAACATCAGTAAGTGATCGTGGCTTTCACTTGGATTCATCTGGTCAGTCTGTCATGGAAAGAGCAGGTGTTCCTAATGTTTTGTGCACTCAGTGAATAATTAAATGTGTTCAGAGTTCTTTTTTGTTTCAAATTGTACACATTGTTTTGTTGAGTAACATTGTATCCCAACACCCCAAGTAGATTGTTGTTTTCTATTTATTTTGTATAACATCTGTTTTATCAACTACAATGAATCATTTGCATTTAATTATACATTTAGTCATTCATTTAATCTCTACACTTATTCATCAGTTTTTGCTCAGCTTACTCTGTGGTAGGATAGCTGATATACAGACTTGGGAACATGGTACATGCTCTTTATTTGTTGTTGATGTGTAGCTGGAGAGCATTCGAGCTCCATGTTTAGCATTTGAAGCTGTGTAACTTGATAAAACAACATACATACATTATATTCTAGTATTGTTTTGTTATTAAAACCCTATTTGGTGTGTGCATCTATAGATTTGTTTAACTATACTTATTTTAACCTCTACTGACTCCCCATCCCGCATGCGGGAGCGTAATCATCGCCTGACACTAATTAGCATAACGCAACGGACATAAATATCCCTAGAAAATATTCCTATTCATGAAAATCACAAATGAAATATATTGAGACACAGCTTAGCCTTTTGTTAATCACCCTGTCATCTCAGATTTTCAATATATGCTTTACAGCCAAAGCTAGACAGGCATTTGTGTAAGTTTATCGATAGCCTAGCATAGCATTATGCCTTGCTATCAGCAGGCAATCTTTTCACAAATCAGAAAAGAAATCAAATTAAATTGTTTACCTTTGATGAACTTCGGATGTTTTAACTCACGAGACTCCCAGGTAGATAGCCAAAGTTCATTTTTCCCTAAATATTATTTTTGTAGGCGAAATAGCTCCGTTTGTTCTTCACGTTTGGCTGAGAAATCGCCTGGAAATTGCAGTCACGAAAATGGCGAAAAATATTCCAAATTAGCTCCATAATATCGACAGAAACATGGCAAATGTTGTTTATAATCAATCCTCAAGGTGTTTTTCAAATATCTATTCGATAATATATCCGTCGGGACCTACGGCTATTCTTCAACATAAATGCGTAAAACTACGTCACAATGCTGTAGACACATTGGGGAATACGTAGAAAGCATAAGCTGGTTGATAGCACATTCACAGCTCAATAGGGACTCATTGGAACGCAGCGCTTTCAAAATATGGGGCACTTCCGGATTGGATTTTTCTCAGGCTTTCGCCTGCAACATCAGTTCTGTTATACTCACAGACAATATCTTTACAGTTTTGGAAACGTTAGAGTGTCTATCCAAGGCTGTCAATTATATGCATATTCTAGCATCTTGTCCTGACAAAATATCCAATGAGTCCCTATTGAGCTGTGAATGTGCTATCAACCAGCTTATGCTTTCTACGTATTCCCCAAGGCGTCTACAGCATTGTGACGTAGGGAAGAACAGCTCAAAGAACATTTTTTTTTCAAAAATTAAAATACTGCCCCTAGAGTCGCAACAGGTTTTAAGCAAACCAAAATTTGACCAACTGGGGACATTTTTGTCCCCACAAGGTCAAATAGTATTTCTAGGGGTTTAATGGTTAAGGTTAGAATTAGTGTTAGGGTTAGGAGCTAAGGTTAGTTTTAGTATCTAGGGTTAGGGAAAATAGGATTTTGAATGGGACTGAATTGTGTGTCCGCACAAGGTTAGTTATACAGGACTGTGTGTGTGTTTCAGGTGGGTGACAGAGACGATTCTAACCTCTACATTAGCATGAAGCTAAAAGCCGCAGCTGAGGTAAGCACTGTGGCAGAAGAGCGTCGATAGTAACACATGCTAGCTATTTGATGTATAATTGCAATGAGAATGCTAATCACTGCCACCATTTCTATAGATTGGAATCAATGCCAGCCATGTCAGACTGCCAAAGACTGCAACAGAGGATGAGGTAAGAAGTACAGCCACTACATCCATGTTATGTTTTGATGAAAGTTTGGACACACCTACTAATTCCAGGGTTTTTCTTTATTTTTACTAGTTTCTATATTGTAGAATAATAGGGAAGACATCACAACTATGAAATAACACAAATGGAATCATGTAGTAACCAAAAAAGCGTTTAAAAAAATCAACATATATTTTATATTTGAGATTCTTCAAAGTAGCCATGATGACAGCTGTCACTGTGGTAGTAGAGAGGAGTAGGCAGGAGGCAGTCACAGGTTTAGTACTACTGAGTTTATTTTAACAACATAGATCAAAGCGGGAAGAAACTTAAATGCTGTTGTGAAAAAATACATCTTCAGAAACAAAAAGGGTGAACCCAAAGTGCAAAATATAAAGCATTCAGGAAATAGTAGGAGAGATTCCTCTCAGGAAAACAAGTAACATTTGCAATGACTGACAAAAATGGCAGAGGGTGTATATATACAGTGATAGAGTGGGGATTGGAACCAGGTGTGTGTAATGATGACGAGACAAGTCCAGGGTTGATGAGTGAAAGGCGTTTTCCAGCAGTAGGTTCGCCAGCAGCTAGAAGGCCGGCGACACCGAATGCCCAAGTTGGACAGGAGGGGGAGCCAAAGCGAAGGCTGGTGTGACAACAGCTTTGCACACTATTGGCATTATCACAACCAGTTCATGAGGTAGTCACATGGAATGCATTTCAAATAACAGGTGAGCCCTATTAAAAGTGAATTTGTGGAATTTATTTCCTTCTTAATGCGTTTGGCTAATCAGTTGTGACAAAGTAGCGGTGGTATACAGAAGATAAACCTATTTGGTAAAAGACCATGTCCATATTATGGGAAGAACAGCTCAATTAAGCAAGGAGAAATGACAGTACATCATTGCTTTAAGACATGAAGGTCATTCAATGCGGAAAATTTCAAGAACTTTGAAAGTTTCTTGAAGTGCAGATGCAAAAACCATCAGGCGCTATGATGAAACTGGCTCTCATGAGGACCGCCACAGGAAAGGAAGACCCAGAGTTAACTCGGCTGCAGAGGATAAGTTCATCAGAGTTACCAGCATCAGAAATGTCAGCCCAAATAAGTGAATCAGGTCTTCATGGTCAAATAACTGCAAAGAAACCACTACTAAAGGACACCAATAATAAGAAGAGACTTGCTTGGGCCAATAAACATGAGCAGTGGACATTAGAAATCTGTCCTTTGGTCTGATGAGTCCAAATGTGAGATCTTTGGGTCCAACTGTCGTTTCTTTGAGAGATGCAGAGTAGGTGAACGGATAATCTCTGCATGTGTGGTTCCCACCGTGAAGCATAATGATGGTGTGGGGGTGCTTTTCTGGTGACACTCTCAGTGATTTATTTAGAATTTAAGGCACACTTAACCAGCATGGCTACCACATCATTCTGCAGCGATACGCCATCCCATCTGGCTTGCTGTTAGTGGGACTATCATTTGTTTTTCAACAGGACAATGACCCAACACACCTCCAGGCTGTGTAAGGGCTAGTTGACCAAGAAGGAGAGTGATGGAGTGCTGCATCAGGTGACCTGGACTCCACAATCCCCGACCTCAACCCATTTGAGATGGTTTGGGATTAGTTGGAAAGCAGAGTGAAGGAAAAGCAGGAAAGGTGCTCAGCATATGTGGGAACTCCTTCAAGACTCTTGGAAAAGCTTTCCAGTTGAAGCTGGTTGAGAGAATGCCAAGAGTGTACAAAGCTGTTATCAAGGCAAAGGGTGGCTCCTTTGAAAAATCTCTAATATAAACTATATTTTGATTTGTTTAACACTCTTTTGGTTACTAGAAAATTGTTGTTAGTTGTATAAAATAGTCAAAATAAAGAAAAACCCTTGAATGAGTAGGTGTGCCAAACGTTTGACTGGTATTGTACATGCCCCTATACGGCCAGAGTAGTGTGTGTATTTCAACCTACTTGGAACACACTGGTTGAATCAATGTTGTTTCTACATAATTTCAATGAAGATACGTTGAACCAACGTGGAATAGACATTGAATTGATGTTTGTGACCAGTGGGAAGAGCCTGAACAAGGAGCATCTAAAATATAACATAGATATGGATACAACATTTGGCACAGTTGTGTAAGAGGGGCATTGAATCCTCTACCTAAGCAAAAAAAATACAGGCCTTGAAAAGCATTTGAAATATAAAAAATCAAGCAAGTTTGATATTATGATTACTCCTCAGATATGAACTTTTAAACAAGTTTGATATTATTTTAATAATAGGGCTATGTTGTTATTCTGTACTAGCACTTCTTCACCAATCCCTGACCACCACTCTAAAACCTTGGCCTGCACAGGTCCTCCGTAGAATTGTAGAGGTCAATGAGAACCTAGAGGTCCACGGCCTCATTGTCCAGCTGCCACTGGACTCTATCAACCCCATGGACACAGAGAAGGTGACTAATGCCGTGGCCCCAGAAAAGGATGTGGATGGGTAAGTGACAACTCTCACAGGGAGCCTGCATGTGTTACCAGGGGTTGGAACCTAAATCATTTTCCAGTTGTTTTGTTCTGAACAAAACCATTATTATTTTTTTCCCGTTTCGACCAGCAAAATAAGGTTCTGAACAAGTTCGAACTCCCCAAAAAAGTACCGGTTCATGTAGTTCCTTTCTGTCCTTTTTAAACCTCTGAAATCCTTCTCTGAATTAGGCCCACATAATTATACCTATGGCTTTTATGGAGGAACTTTGAATGTATTTTAACTTCAGAGTTGGCTTAATGTTGGACCAGAGAAGCTAGCTAGCTAACAAGCGTGTGTGTGCAGAGCGGCACCAAAATTAAAAACCCTTCTTACCTTTTTGTAGATAATGGATCTAATGTGACATGTGATGATATAGTATCCCTGACTAGCACTGGAAAGGTTCATCCATTCTTCTCTAATTAAAAAATCACGCTCCGGATCTTCTGAATCACGTTTGTAACATCAGTAGGCTACTGCTGTGTTTCGGAGGGGGATGGGTAGGTAGCCAACACTCACACATATTAGCAAGATTCTCAGCTGGCAGGCAGATGATGGAATAAGTTTCTGATTGACAAAAAGGGAGGGCTTTGCATAGGTGCTTTGTTGCATTTTTTGTGTGGAAAATGCCTGGATAAAATACTTTATTAACCGGTTCACATGCTTTTAAAATAACAGTTATGTTCCAGAACAGTATAGATCACTTTCGTACCGGGTTCTGGTCCTGTTTGTTGATGCCTTTCTTTTCCAGTTTTCAGTTCTGTTCCCTGAACCGGTTCCAACCCCTGTATGTTACTATTGATATGAACATCGAAACATACTATTATTATTGTTTGTACTGTGAGTAGTAGGCCTACTGTTACTTCTGTTGCTACTGTTACTATTAGCTTACACGGTCACACCTTTCACAATAAGCTCATAGTGGCAGTGAGGAGCTGTTTGTCACCAGGGTTTTTAAGTAATCAATCGTTTACTTTTTTACCCTTAAGAAATACTTAGATATTAACACGGTGTATAGTTATTTATATTTGAGGGACAAACCTCATTTGAGCAAAAGAGAGTCATACTGCACTTGCAATCCAGCAGCCTATTAGCACAATGGACTCTGTTGACCTGTCTTGAGAGTAACATGACCTGCTGAAATCAGTCACTATTTAGTTGAATTGTTTTTCAGTTTCTGAGCAAATGATAAGTCTTTCAGCTGTAAATATCGTAAACATATAAAATATATGTTTATTGGTCATAACGCTGACAAGGTAAAAATCTGTCATTCTGCCCCTGAACAAGGCAGTTAACCCACTGTTCCTAGGCCGTCATTGTAAATAAGAATGTGTTCTTAACTGACTTGCCTAGTTAAATAAAGGTTAAATATATTTTTTAAATAAAATAATAATAAGCGTTTCCCCACCCAACACACAAACACCACCACCACTACGACCCCCCCCCTCACACACACCACAACCACTCCCTGAGGCTCCGGACTCTTCCAGTTCCATCTGACTCCCTTTGGTCTGGTTTCAGCCACCATGATTTGTGCTGTCTTGCCAACTTCTATGGTCATGGCCTTTTGGGCATCTGGTCAAAATAATTGCACTATAAAGGGAATTTGGTGCCATTTAGGACGCAGACCTCCTAAGGGTAAATAGTGTAGTATCTTTTTTTAGTGTGTACACGGCCGTTTGATTCAAGCACTGGTGTGGAACTAGAGCAAATATATTGAGGGTACGTGATCGAGCTAGCGCATCGGTAAGATTTGTTGGAGGCGACAGAGTGGACTCTTTGAAGGGGTTTGGATAGTGTTTAGGCAGACTTGTACAAGTCATTTCTCACACTGTGGGAGAGCTTGGAAATTAAGCTGGTCCAATTTAGACAAGCTGGTCCAATTTGTAACGGCTTTCTAGGTGTGGTGAAGGAGAGTCGGACCAAAACGCAGCGTGTAGATTGCGATCCATGTTTAATCAAACAAACGTGAAACACGAAATAAACACAAACACTACAAAACAAAAAACGTAACGAAAACCAAAACAGCCCTATCTGGTGCAAACACTAAGACAGGAACAAAGACACTAAGGACAATCACCCACGACAAACTCAAAGAATATGGCTGCCTAAATATGGTTCCCAATCAGAGACAACGATAAGCACCTGCCTCTGATTGAGAACCACTCCAGACAGCCATAGACTTTGCTAGATAACCCACTAAGCTACAATCCCAATACCACCACCAAAACCCCAAGACAAAACACACCACAATTACAAAAACCCCATGCCACACCCTGGCCTGACCCAATACATGAAGATAAACACAAAATACTTAGACTAGGGCGTGACACAATTTAGACGAGCTGGTCCAATTTAGACGAGCTGGTCCAATTTAGGCAAGTAATGAGTACAATTGATTCCTTGTCCACATCTTAGGGCAGTAGTGATTTGTTCTGCAGGTCGTATAAACTATGACACAAGTCAGAGGAGGCCCCAATATCAATCCATGTCCCCAAAATACCTTCCGCCGATTGGAAGTTTCGAACATTTCCGGAAGCTCTCAGTTTATGGAAGTGTGTGTGTCTGGCACAGTCGGCATTGTTTGTTTGATTGTGTGTGTGTGTGTTTTATAGAGAGATAGAGAGAGTGAGAGTGTGGGGTGGGGGACCTATTACTTAGCATCCATTGCATGTGAAATGTGATGCTATAGATTTGTATGTGTGTGTGTGTTCTCAGGCTGACCAGTATCAACGCAGGGAAGCTCTCTCGGGGGGACCTGGGGGACTGTTTTATCCCCTGTACTCCTAAAGGCTGCATGAAGCTCATTAGCCAGACAGGTGAGGGTCACACACCTCTTATTGTTGCCATGGAGATTATTGTATAGTAGCCGAACGATACACAAACACTTCCCTTGAAACGCACATAAGCACAAAAATGGATACTTAAAGGCAGTTTTCCTTGTTTAGGATACTTGTCAGGGTCTTAATTGGCTTTGTGCTTTACTGATAAATGTATCATAATGTATGACCGGACCTGACAATATTTACATTATATAACATTATAAAATGAAAATGTACGTAATAATTTAAAAAATCATTACTTGAAAATTGACAAGTATGTGTATGTGTGAGAATGAAATGGAGCAATGTGTAATGGTCCCCAATTGTGTCTGCACGTATAGGCACGTCAGTGGCAGGGAAGAACGCTGTGGTGATTGGCCGTAGCAAGATTGTGGGAGCACCCATGCACGACCTGCTTCTTTGGAGCCATGCCACCGTGACCACCTGTCATTCCAAAACAACTGACCTGGCTGCACAAGTAACACCATCTAACCTGACCCCAGATCTGTGTGCTCTGTCTTGCCAACTGCATTGCTGTCATTTGGTGTGACAGTGATAGAAATAAAGAGACGGCAGAACAGCACAAACATATCTGGACTCAGGCTAGCATCCCATCCCCTTCTTGAACAATCTTCCAACTGCGTCCTATAATCACTTAGTTGAAAGTTCACGTCCTTCCTCTCACTGATTTTTTTTACTGCATCTGTTGAAGCATGAAATGTAATCGTCACCTCCTCTTGAATCCTTGAGCACCATTTAGTGCACTTAATTTTTTAATAGATTCAAAATTGTCATTAAAAAAGTTGCTAACTCCACAGATGCGCTCAGTTATGTTCTATTTGGCTAAGCACCTTTATTTAGATGTAATGTGTGTAAAAATATATATACTGTATATACCGAACAAAAATATAAAAGCAACGTGCAACAATTTCAAAGATTTTACTGAGTCACAGTTCATAGAAGGAAACCAGTCAATTGAAATAAATAAATTAGGCCCTAATTTATGGATTTCAAGACTGGGCAATGGGCGCAGCCATTGGTGGGCCTGGGAGGGCATAGGCCCACCCACTTGGGAACCAGGCCCAGCCAATCAGTATGAGTTTTTCCACTCAAAAGGGCTACAGACAGAAATACTCCTCAGCACCAGAGAAATATGTTTTTGTGCATATGGAACATTTATGGAATATTTTACTTCAGCTCATGAAACATGGAACCAACACTTGTTGTGTTTATATTTTTGTTCAGTATGTACACAACCGTTCAAAAGATTGGGGTCACATAGAAATGACCTTGTTTTTGTCCATTAAAATAACATCAAATTGATCAGAAATACAGTGTAGACATTGTTAATGTTGTAAATGATTATTGTAGCTGGAAATTTTTAATGGATTTTTAAATTTTAAAATTTTAAATGGAATATCTACATAGGCATACAGAGTCTCAACGTCAACAGTGAAGAGGCGACTCCAGGATGCTGGCCTTCGAGACAGAGTTCCTCTGTCCAGTGTCTGTGTTATTTTGCCCATCATAATCTTTTCTTTTTATTGGCCAGTCTGAGATATGGCTTTTTCTTTGCAACTCTGCCTAGAAGTCCAGCATCCTGGAGTTGCCTCTTCACTGTTGACGTCGATACTGGTGTTTTGCGGGTAGTATTTAATGAAGCTGCCAGCTGAGGACTTGTGAGGTGTCTGTTTCTCAAGCTAGACACTCTAATGTACTTGTCCTCTTGCTCAGTTGTGCATCGGGGCCTCCCACTCCTCTTTCTATTCTGGTTAGAGCCAGTTTGTGCTGTTATGTGAAGGGAGAAGTACACAGCGTTGTACGAGATCTTCCATTTCTTGTAAATTTCTCACATGGAATAGCCTTCATTTCTCAGAACAAGAATAGACTGACGTCTATGTTGAGCCTGTAATCGAACCCACAAATACTGATGCTCCAGATACTCAACTAGTCAAAAGAAGGTCAGTTTTATTGCTTCTTTCATCAAAACAACAGTTTTCAGCTGTGCTAACATAATTGCAAAAGGGTTTTCTAATGACCAATTAGCCTTTCAAAATGATAAACTTGGATTATCTAACAGAACGTGCCATTGGAACACAGGAGTGATGGTTGCTGATAATGGGCCTCTGTACGCTTATGTAGATATTCCATTAAAAAATCAGCCATTTCCAGCTACAATCATTATTTACAACATTAACAATGTCTACACTGTATTTCTGATCAGTTTGCTTTTCTTTGAAAAACAAGGACATTTTTAAGTATATATATACATACGTATTCAGATCCCTATTTTTTTAACATTACAGCCTTATTCTAAAATTGATTAAATTAGAATTTTCCCTCATCAATCTACACACAATAGCCCATAATGACAAAGCAAAAACAGGTATTTAGAAATAGCAAATGTATTAAAATTAAAAACAGAAATACCTTATTTACATAAGAGCTCAGGTGCATCCTGTTTCCATTGATCATCACTGAGAAGTTTCTACAACTTGGAGTCCAACTGTGGTAAATTCAGTTGATTGGACGTGATTTGGAAAGGCACACACGTGTCTATATAAGGTCCCACAGTTGACAGTGCATGTCAGAGCAAAGACCAAGCCATGAGTTCAAAGGAATTGTCCATAGAGCTCTGAGACAGTACAAAGTGACAGTCAGGAGTAGGCTACTGTACAACGAGCATAACATTTCCACACCCTAATTGTAGTCTAACCAATGCCCCAATGGAGATAGTGAAAGTAAAAATCTCTTGATTTATCAAGACCAGTCCCCATGCTGGTCTCAGAGCAGCGCGAAACGGTGCTAAAATAGTTGTAGACTATTGCTTCAAATCGTGTTCCTTCTATCTTCAATATGCTCTTTAAATAAATAAGAGCTACACCACATTACTCAACACTAGTGAGACTCATGTCGCCTATGGTAGGCCACCAGTATATCGAAAATATATATTTTTCAATGACGTGACTCTCCAACAATAATTACATTTAGAGGATTGGAGTATTCTAAATTAATATCTAAGGGGCATTTTTCATTAGGGCAAATCTGATCTGTGAACATATCTAAGGGGCTTTTATATCATTCTAAATGAATTAATAATAATCCATTTGTTTAAAAAAAAACTCTATTTTGGAAATTATTTCATTTTCAAATAACTTAGAGAGAGCGAGAAAAAGGCCATTCTTGAACATGGGGTGAGACATTCTTACCAATTTGTAAATAAAGCCAGTTTGTTATTTAGAATGAATTCTTTATGTTTTTAGAGGGAGAAAAACCAACAAAAGGCCTCATGGGTCTCCCATTCGCGTCTGACATCGAACTAGCATCTGTAGCAATGCAGTTTGCACTGAGATGCAGAGTCTGATACAGCTGCGACACTCGGGAGGCCCCGTCCACAAAGTTTTTAACGCTGATTAATTGCCTTGGATTTATAGGATTTGAAGCACAAAGTATCAAACTACAGAAAGGTGTTGGTTTGCGTATATTGTCCTGCTAATAGCCCATAATTTTTTTAAAAATTTTAAAAAAAAAAATTTTACTAGGCAGGTCAGTTAAGAACAAATTCTTATTTTCAATGACGGCCTAGGAACAGTGGGTTAACTGCCTGTTCAGGGGCAGAATGACAGATTTGTACCTTGTCAGCTCGGGGATTCGAACTTGCACCCTTTCAGTTACTAGTCCAACGCTCTCACCACTAGGCTACCCTGCCGCCCCAGGCAGGGTAGTGGGCTATTATAATACTGTACATGGTGTCCAGGTCAGGACAACCAGAATGTTTCTTTATTATAGACTAACAGTTAGAATGTTGGTACTTATTTACTTTGATCCAAACCATGAATGAGTGAGTCACTCAGCTTTATGTAGGTGCCGAGGCTATATGAGTGAGTCACTCAGCTTTATGTAGGTGCCGAGGCTATATGAGTGAGTCACTCAGCTTTATGTAGGTGCCGAGGCTATATGAGTGAGTCACTCAGCTTTATGTAGGTGTCGAGGCTATATGACTGAGTCACTCAGCTTTATGTTGGTGCCGAGGCTATATGACTGAGTCACTCAGCTTTATTTAGGTGCCGAGTCTATATGACTGAGTCACTCAGCTTTATGTTGGTGCCGAGGCTATATGACTGAGTCACTCAGCTTTATCTTGGTGCAGAGGCTATATGACTGAGTCACTCAGCTTTATTTAGGTGCCGAGTCTATATGACTGAGTCACTCAGCTTTATGTTGGTGCCGAGGCTGTATGACTGAGTCACTCAGCTTTATGTAGGTGCCGAGGCTATATGACTGAGTCACTCAGCTTTATGTTGGTGCCAAGGCTATATGACTGAGTCACTCAGCTTTATGTTGGTGCCGAGGCTATATGAATGAGTCACTCAGCTTTATTTAGGTGCCGAGTCTATATGACTGAGTCACTCAGCTTTATGTTGGTGCCGAGGCTATATGACTGTTGTCACTCAGCTTTATATAGGTGCCGAGGCTATATGACTGAGTCACTCAGCTTTATGTAGGTGCCGAGGCTATATGACTGAGTCACTCAGCTTTATGTAGGTGCCGAGGCTATATGACTGAGTCACTCAGCTTTATGTAGGTGCAGGGGCTATATGACTGAGTCACTCAGCTTTATGTAGGTGCTGAGGCTATATGACTGAGTCACTCAGCTTTATGTAGGTGCAGGGGCTATATGACTGAGTCACTCAGCTTTATGTAGGTACTGAGGCTATATGACTGAGTCACTCAGCTTTATGTAGGTGCCGAGGCTATATGACTGAGTCACTCAGCTTTATGTAGGTGCAGGGGCTATATGACTGAGTCACTCAGCTTTATGTAGGTACTGAGGCTATATGACTGAGTCACTCAGCTTTATGTAGGTGCCGAGGCTATATGACTGAGTCACTCAGCTTGATGTATGCCGCTTTATGGTGCCGAGGCTATATGACTGAGTCACTCAGCTTGATGTAGGTGCCGAGGCTATATGACTGTGCCATCAACTTGATTATTTAGCACTTATATCACTTATATTCAGTCAACACATATATCTTAAGAATATCATGGAATATAATGAAACATTTTTGTTTCTCTTAGAATAAAAACCTTAGTGTAACAGTTTTAGTAGATAATACCGACGAGTAGAAACAAACAGGGTGTGCGCATGCAGGACAGAGGAATAGCAATTCTTACACTATTGTTCTAAATTCAATCACCTTCATCTTCATCATTCAATTTTGAAGTAGTGCACAATTATCAGTTTCTACTTGGCTTATATATTGGGACCCAAAATCATAAATCAGTGCTCTAACACCCCCTGTGCTGGTCTGGAGAAATGAAGCAGTGATGCAGGGTACTGTACTAAACCACAAATTACCTCTAAGTCCAGCAGTATAATCACAACACTTTTCATTGAGCAACCATTGTAGTCAGGATCGAGGGAAAAATGAACTGAGCAAAGTACAGAGAGATCCTTGATGAAAACCTGCTCCAGAGTGCTCAGGACCTCAGACTAGGGTGACGGTTCACCTTGCAACAGGACAACGACCCTAAACACACAGCCGAGACAACGCAGGAGTGGCTTCGAGATAAGTCTCTGAATGTCCTTGAGTGGCCCAGGAGAGATTTGAAAATAGCTGTGCAGCAATGCACCCTGTTACGCAAGCCTCTTGGAGGGGGGAACGCAACACCCTGCTACTCTCAACTCCCCTTGGAGTGAAAGAGGTATGTGACTGTAGGTGCGGGTAAGAATGACAGAGGCAGAGAATGTTACCTTTAACAGGGAATTTATTCATTTACACACTGTACTTTGGGAAAAAGGGGCTGGACTGGTGCAAAGCAACGAAAGTAAAAGTTAAAGAGCCCCCTCTCCTACCTACCCACAACTTACCTAACTAGCACCACCTGGCTCACTAACCAAATTACAGGGGGTGGTCCCCCCAGGTCTTACCTAGTGTGCATAGACAGTACACACTACGGGTATATTTATCGTCGCAGGCCTCTTGCCTAAGCACTCCCAAGGTGCATTCCCCTTCCCCCCTGGGAACAAAAACAGAATAATACTAACATAATGTGAACAATTTCAATAATCAAAACACAGTCCTTGTGACAAAAACATACCTCAGCAGGACCGGCTACAAAATACTTTACGAAAACTGTTTGAGCAACACAGGGCATCAAAGCCACTCTCTCTGAGCAACAAACAATACTGGTGCATACCCAGAAGCTCTCCCTCTGAGCCAAGGAACACTGACTTTTATACAGCTGGAGAAGGAGTCTGTGATTGCAGACAACTGTATCCCCTGACGAGAGGGCGGGGTCAGCTCCAATTAGCCATGGGGGCCGACCAATCAGCTGCTTAGGGGAATCCAGGAAGCCATTTCTTGAAATACATACACATACATACAAACCCACAACAACACAGGAACTGGGTAACGTAACACTCCCCATCCAACCTGACAGAGCTTGAGAGGATCGGCAGAGAAGAATCTGAGAAACTCCCCAAAATATAGGTGTGTCAAGCTTGAGGCGTCATACCCAAGAAGGCTCAAGGCTGTAATTGCTGCCAAAGGTGCTGAATACTTTTGTAAATGTGATATTTCAGTTTACATTTTTTATAAATTAGCCAACATTTAAAAAAACTGTTTTTGCTTTGTCATTATAGGATATAGTGTGTAGATTGATGAGGGAAAAAAACAGAATAAGCTTTTAGAATAAGGCTGTAACATAACAAATTGTGGAAAAAGTCAAGTGGTCTGAATACTTTCCCGAATGTACTGTTTATGTGACCAACCGCCTCGATTGTCTTATGTAGCAACATTTGAAGTGGTATTTTTTACATTGGATAGTATTACAAGATGGTATATCATACACTGCAGTTGAAGAACAATGGGAAAGTTATTCTGCATTGAAAGTTGATAAACGTGTAACCCCAATCTTTCTAAAATGGCCCTTAAATGTTTTGGTACACCTACTAGAGAGCTCGCCTTTGTCTACACCCATTCAGGATTGTTCACATCCTCTAAAGCCTTATCCCCACCCATGTCTTTAAGGATTCATGTTTGAGGCCCTCTCTCCCCACAATTACAGTCGCATCTCTTGCCCCACACTTGTCTGCCCAATGCAAACAACTATAGACGCTGCTTTATCCACACTGATTGGTGAAGTGATTTAATATCGAGCTAAATGTGGAACTGCTGGTCTGAACTGTGGAACGGAACAAAAATAATAATGGTTCTGTTCAGAGCAAAACGGTTGGGAAATCATTTTGGTTCCCAACCCTGGGAACATATTTCATAAGATGTAAAGATGTATCCTATAACAATAAGACTGAGAGCTAAAAGGTCCAAATCTACGTGAATGTATGACATTTGAACCCTTTTCCAGGTGGGAAGGGCAGACATATTGGTGGTGGGTGCAGGCAAGGCGGAGATGGTGAAAGGCGAGTGGTTGAAGGAGGGTGCTGTGGTTATCGACTGTGGCATCAACCACATCCCAGGTATGTATAACAACCGTTTTCTCAATCACAACCCAAGAGCTACAGTCTTGAATAGCATCCAGTGTCCATACCGATCATTGGTGATAAAGAACAGGAGAGGAGGAGAGGAAGCCATTTAACACTTTCAGAAGGAAGCAGATGTCTCCTTTTAAATTCCTCCTTGTCTGGTGCTAGTCTGTTTCTGCTTTAGTCAACTTGTCATTAATGCAACAATGTGATGATGTTGAATGTAGAAAGTCCAGTAGCCAGGCTACTGCTTGGGTTCTCAGTGACCCTCAACTTCAGCCTTTGAACTTTGACCCTGACCATTGGACCCCCACAGATGACAGCAAAGCCAACGGGATGCGAGTGGTGGGGGATGTGCATTACCCCTCTGCCAAGGAGAAGGCTGGGTTCATTACCCCTGTGCCCGGGGGAGTGGGACCAATGACCGTTGCTATGCTCATGGAGGTAGGCTGTCAAAATTCAATTATATTACTTTTGGGTGTTTTTCGGGCTAAAAAGTGCATTCAATTTACTTTCCCACATGAACGTCAAACATACTTATTTTGGCTTTTTGCATTTGTGTAGATATAAGTTTTGTTTTAAAATAATTTATCTGGAACAAATTATGGCTATATTATAATGCACAGACACTCATTTTGAGCTAAGGGGGACAATGAAACTTTCTGATTAAATTGTTTTAGTTTCCTCACTAAGATAAAGATACTAAATCAATACAAAATAATAGATAGGAACTTTTCATGTTCGTAAATGTTCTTGCCAGTCTATTTTATAGGCCTTACCACATAAATATCTTGGCTTTGTCCCTGCCATGGCTGCTTGTAGATATTATTTTGTGTCATGTTGGCAACAACACAGAAGTAAATATATTACTGGTTAATGTAATTAAAATGTAGGCCCTAGTTATGCACTTACTGGCAACATCCCAAATGGCACCCTATTCCCTATTATGGGACACTACTTTTGAAAAGATCCCTATGGGACCTGGTCAAAAGTAGTGCTCAAAATAGTGAATAAGGTGCCATTTTGAACACATCGCTGTCTTTCTCCATTGCTTTTGAGGGAGTATTTCTTTCCTTGTTTTCTCATTTAGTTGTAATGGTTGTGTCAGGATGGCAACGCTATAATGTTCAATGTTCACCTATGGTTACAAAAAAATGCACTTTTATCTCTGTGTAGTTTTAAATGAGGATGTTTATCTTTTGGGGATTTTTTTTTCTTAATCTTAAGGATCGGCGTCCTGTCAACGGGACAGTTGTAAATCATGCAGCGTGTTATGTCAAGATCACCGATTTTAGATAAACAACACATTTCGGTAAATGTAAGTCTTTTATATCGGCTGAAAGCTTAAATTCCCGTTAATATAACTGCACTGTCCACTTTACAGTAGCTATTACTGCGAAAAAAAATGCCATGCTGTTGTTTGAGGAGAGCGCCTAACAACAAAACAGCTTTTTCATCGTGATAGGTTTGATAGCTGAAATGTGTAATTACATTCTGAAATCTTTCTCTGATGTATCATCCAAAGTGTCCCAGAGATAACATTAAGTGTTCTTTTGTTCGATCAAATCCTTTTTCATATCCTAAAAAGGTCCATATAGCATGCATGATCAATTTTGTATTTCCACTTATTCATTTTGAAAAGAAAGGAATCTGTGAAAATCTCACCCTAAACGTTGTTTCAACAAGTCAAATCACTTTCGAATCTATTCCTCAGAGATCCTAGAAGCTAACAAGACTTCACTATTTCATTAGGGGTGTCGTATATCCTATAGGACACCATATTTGGTCAGAGAGCGACGTCTTCATTGCACGCCAATGACGCGGGCGGTCACCACTTGAATGACTGTATCTTTGTCAAATAAGCACCAATCGGGGTCAAACAAAGCTAGCTAGATAGCCAATGAGCTGGGCTTTACGGGAGTATCATGTATATGGATAACCATGTATATATTGTAAAATGACGTTTCCAACCTTGTACGACAGCATGCCTTTTCATTTGGGACAAAAATTATAAAGATATTCAGAGATATGTAGTTATTATTAAAACTGGTTGTTTTGCAAATGTGGAACTTATTATACGGCTACTAATACTTATACGGCTACTAAGCTAAATCAAAGTCCAAGTATACAGATTTGACGATATTCTTGCATAAAAATGGAATATGAATGTGAATGTCTCCTTTGCGATTTGCCCAAATGTACCTGGTGACTTCACACAAAAAGTCTTGAGGTTCAGTCATACATGAAGTTATCCATCTGAAACGTTGCACATAAACTGTTGCCATCTTGTCGACACTATTACAACCAGAGTGATGGCTATAACAGCGTGATGGCTATCTATTACATTTCAAAGATGGTGGTAAAAAAATACTGGTTGTTTATTTTCTTTGTATTTTCTTCAACCAGATTTTTTGTGTTATATTCTCCTACATTCAATTCACATTCAATTCACTTCAAAGTGTTTCCTTTCAAATGGTACCAAGAATATGCATATCCTTGCTTCAGGTCCTGAGCTACAGGCAGTTCGATTTGGGTATGTCATTTAGGCGAAAATTGAAAAAATGGGGGCTATCCCGGTTAAATAAAAACAACAACTGTTAACTATTTAATCTTGTGTTTTCTTTCTTTGTCATTTCTAGAACACTGTCCAGAGTGCAAAGAGCTTTCTCAAGACGTACCAGCCAGGAAAGTGGAACATTTCCTACGCCAAGCTAAAGCCACAGAAACCTCAACCCAGGTATAGACTTGATATCCTTGCTACATCTTCACACAATTTAGAGGACTTGCCACAGTTGTGCCTTTTACGCTTATCTCAAATGGATTTATGTTTCATATAGGTGACCCCACGATAATCAGTAAATGAAATGATAAATCAATCGATCAGTCAGCCATTTAGTCAGTCAGTCAGCCAGCCAATACAGCCAATACAGTTACAGTGCCTTGCGAAAGTATTCGCCCCCATTGAACTTTGCGACTTTTTGCCACATTTCAGGCTTCAAACATAAAGATATAAAACTGTATTTTTTTGTGAAGAATCAACAACAAGTGGGACACAATCATGAAGTGGAACGACATTTATTGGATATTTCAAACTTTTTTAACAAATCAAAAACTGAAAAATTGGGCGTGCAAAATTATTCAGCCCCCTTACATTTTACATTTTACATTTAAGTCATTTAGCAGACGCTCTTATCCAGAGCGACTTACAAATTGGTGCATTCACCTTATGACATCCAGTGGAACAGCCACTTTACAATAGTGCATCTAAATCTTTTAAGGGGGGTGAGAAGGATTACTTTATCCTATCCTAGGTATTCCTTAAAGAGGTGGGGTTTCAGGTGTCTCCGGAAGGTGGTGATTGACTCCGCTGTCCTGGCGTCGTGAGGGAGTTTGTTCCACCATTGGGGGGCCAGAGCAGCGAACAGTTTTGACTGGGCTGAGCGGGAACTGTACTTCCTCAGTGGTAGGGAGGCGAGCAGGCCAGAGGTGGATGAACGCAGTGCCCTTGTTTGGGTGTAGGGCCTGATCAGAGCCTGGAGGTACTGAGGTGCCGTTCCCCTCACAGCTCCGTAGGCAAGCACCATGGTCTTGTAGCGGATGCGAGCTTCAACTGGAAGCCAGTGGAGAGAGCGGAGGAGCGGGGTGACGTGAGAGAACTTGGGAAGGTTGAACACCAGACGGGCTGCGGCGTTCTGGATGAGTTGTAGGGGTTTAATGGCACAGGCAGGGAGCCCAGCCAACAGCGAGTTGCAGTAATCCAGACGGGAGATGACAAGTGCCTGGATTAGGACCTGCGCCGCTTCCTGTGTGAGGCAGGGTCGTACTCTGCGGATGTTGTAGAGCATGAACCTACAGGAACGGGCCACCGCCTTGATGTTATTTGAGAACGACAGGGTGTTGTCCAGGATCACGCCAAGGTTCTTAGCGCTCTGGGAGGAGGACACAATGGAGTTGTCAACCGTGATGGCGAGATCATGGAACGGGCAGTCCTTCCCCGGGAGGAAGAGCAGCTGTACAGGCTTCCTTATTTTCACTCTGCCAGACATGCAGAGATGCGATTCGCCACCTGGTCATCAGAAGGGGGAAAGGAGAAGATTAATTGTGTGTCGTCTGCATAGCAATGATAGGAGAGACCATGTGAGGTTATGACAGAGCCAAGTGACTTGGTGTATAGCGAGAATAGGAGAGGGCCTAGAACAGAGCCCTGGGGGACACCAGTGGTGAGAGCACGTGGTGAGGAGACAGATTCTCGCCTTAATTAAGTTAATACTTTGTAGCGCCACCTTTTGCTGCGATTACAGCTGTAAGTCGCTTGGGATATGTCTCTATCAGTTTTGCACATCGAGAGACTGAAATTTTTTCCCATTCCTCCTTGCAAAACAGCTCGAGCTCAGTGAGGTTGGATGGAGAGCATTTGTGAACAGCAGTTTTCAGTTCTTTCCACAGATTCTCGATTGGATTCAGGTCTGGACTTTGACTTGGCCATTCTAACACCTGGATATGTTTATTTTTGAACCATTCTATTGTAGATTTTGCTTTATGTTTTGGATCATTGTCTTGTTGGAAGACAAATCTCCGTCCCAGTCTCAGGTCTTTTGCAGACTCCATCAGGTTTTCTTCCAGAATGGTCCTGTATTTGGCTCCATCCATCTTCCCATCAATTTTAACCATCTTCACTGTCCCTGCTGAAGAAAAGCAGGCCCAAACCATGATGCTGCCACCACCATGTTTGACAGTGGGGATGGTGTGTTCAGGGTGATGCGCTGTGTTGCTTTTACGCCAAACATAACGTTTTGCATTGTTGCCAAAAAGTTCAATTTTGGTTTCATCTGACCAGAGCACCTTCTTCCACATGTTTGGTGTGTCACCCAGGTGGCTTGTGGCAAACTTTAAACGACTCTTTTTATGGATATCTTTAAGAAATGGCTTTCTTCTTGCCACTCTTCCATAAAGGCCAGATTTGTGCAATATACGACTGATTGTTGTCCTATGGACAGAGTCTCCCACCTCAGCTGTAGATCTCTGCAGTTCATCCAGAGTGATCATGGGCCTCTTGGCTGCATCTCTGATCAGTCTTCTCCTTGTATGAGCTGAAAGTTTAGAGGGACGGCCAGGTCTTGGTAGATTTGCAGTGGTCTGATACTCCTTCCATTTCAATATTATCGCTTGCACAATGCTCCTTGGGATGTTTAAAGCTTGGGAAATATTTTTGTATCCAAATCCGGCTTTAAACTTCTTCACAACAGTATCTCGGACCTGCCTGGTGTGTTCCTTGTTCTTCATGATGCTCTCTGCGCTTTTAACGGACCTCTGAGACTATCACAGTGCAGGTGCATTTATACGGAGACTTGATTACACACAGGTGGATTGTATTTGTCATCATTAGTCATTTATGTCAACATTGGATCATTCAGAGATCCTCACTGAACGTCTGGAGAGAGTTTGCTGCACTGAAAGTAAAGGGGCTGAATAATTTTGCACGCCCAATTTTTCAGTTTTTGATTTGTTAAAAAAGTTTGAAATATCCAATAAATGTTGTTCCACTTCATCATTGTGTCCCACTTGTTGTTGATTCTTCACAAAAAAATACGGTTTTATATCTTTATGTTTGAAGCCTGAAATGTGGCAAAAGGTCGCAAAGTTTAAGGGGGCCGAATACTTTCGCAAGGCACTGTATATTTTAACATTGCTCCTACATTATCAATTTGACAATAAGTAAGGGTCATGTCCTAACTGTAGTGGCCATAAGGACACAACCACATTATTAAAGAGAATGGGGAGAATTGGCATCACTGTAGGCCTACATCAGGATGATGTCATTTATGAGATCAAAGAAGCTCTCTACATGCTGTAGCTAGTGTGACCTTTTTCAGTGACGCCGCGATCGCACACTCCTTCACGCCAAAGACAATTGGCCGTCTGGCCCGGGAGGTTGGCCTCTTCTCAGAGGAGGTGGAGCCCTACGGGACGACCCGAGCCAAAGTTCGTCTGGAGGCCTTGAACCGCCTCAAGACACAGCCTAATGGGAAATACTTGGTGGTCACAGGGTAAGGGTAGTAAAACTTGAAAGACTGGGCCCAATGGGACAGTATGCAATACTCTAGGTCACATCACATACCGATATGCAGTATGTGTACCAATTAACATTGGCACGGAAAGTTCATTATGAGCCTGTATGGGATATGCCCTGGCCTCTGTGCGCGGAAATGGCAAATGTTTTATGGCAAATGGCACAGCATCGTATCTGTGCCAAGTCTTTTGACTTCCTCCTTGCAGGATCACACCCACACCACTGGGTGAGGGAACGACAACCACCACCCTGGGGTTGGCACAGGCCCTAGGAGCACACCTTCATGTCAACAGTTTTGCCTGTGTGCGCCATCCCAGCCGAGGCTCCAACTTTGGGGTGAAAGGTGAGTTTTTTTAACAAAACATACTGCTTGGTGTTTCTGTCTTTGAAATTATTTTGCCACTGGATTACCCAGTTGTTAATTTGTTTAAAAAAATATATCAATCCAACTAATTCATCTGACAAATCACAAGCCTTTAACTGACGAATCAAAATAATCACAAGCAAGCATACTCAGTTGCTGTTGTGTAGTCTCATACACATGCAAAAATCTTCCACATATAAAAAGCACATTATTTATGCAAAACTTAACGTGACCACGTGTTTCTCAAGCTAAGTTTCGGCCCTCAAAGTGTACTCTGTATACCCCTTTTCATAAAGTTTTATTTATGGATTTGTAAATTGTTTGTCAAATGATTTATTAATAATTACTCCATTATTTGTAAAGATAGTTATACACACATGTTTAAACGATTATAAAACGGTACTTTGTTTATAACTTCTATGTAGTTGGTGCTGTTGGAGGTGGTTATTGCCAAGTCATTCCTATGGAAGAGGTAAGCACTTTCTACTCCTCCTTTAGATACATCAATGTTCACATTTGAGTGCAGTCTTTTTAATCTGTTCTACCTCACTGATTCCAGGTCAGTCTCCACCTCACCAGTGACACACAAGCTGTCATGGCAGCCAGTAGCCTGGTGGTGGACACTGTCAATGCACGTGTGTTATGCGAGTCAACACAGTCAGATAAGGTAATAAAAAACATCATATTAGTCCCAATATTATTTGGTCTCTCTATTTCAAAACCTATTTCAATTGTTCTTTACTTTGTTTACTAGGAAAGTATGTGGTATGTGTGCTTTCTGTTATTTCCAAGCCAAAACTTGCAAAACTGCATTATTTAAAATTGTATGTAAAAGCCTCTTTACATTACTCACACTAAAAACAAAAGGGATTCATTATAGAATGTTTTACTTTATTATAAAATTTTCTTCAAAATTTATTCACACCTCTTAACCTTTTACACCTTTTGTTATGTTACAACGTGGGATTAAAATGTATTTAATTATAACTTTTTTGTCAATGATCCACACACAATATGTCTTGTGAAAGTGGAAAGAAATATATACAAATTAAAACATATTTAATGAAAAATACATCTTGATTAGATAAGTATTCAACCCCCTGAGTCAATACATGTAAGAATCTCATTTTGCAGCTATAACAGCTGTGAGTGTTTTGGGGTAAGTCTCTAAGAGCTTTGCATACCTGGATTGTACAATATTTGCCCATTATTCTTCTCAAAATTCTTCCATCTCTGTCAAACTGGTTGTTGATCATTGCCAGATAGCCATTTGTAAGCCAATTTACAGTACCAGTCAGAAGTTTTCGAAAACCTACTCATTCCATTTTTTAATATTTTTTTTACTCTTTTCGACATTGTAGAATAATAGTGAAGACATCAAAACTATGAAATAACACACATGGAATCATGTGGTAACCAAAAAAGTATTAAACAAATAAAAATATATTTTATATTTGAGATTATTCAAAGTAGCCACCCTTTTTCTGTCACATTCGTAATAAGGACGGGACCCAGGCGCAGCTTGTGTTGAGTTCCACATCTTTATTTGAGTGAAACTTTCAAACAAAACAATAAACAAGCAACGAAACGTAACCTCAGTGGTGCTACAAGCACAAACACAAATAATATCCCACAAACACAGGTGGGAAAAATTGCTACCTAAATATGATCACCAATTAGAGGCAACGAAACCAGCTGCCTCTAATTGGGAACCAAACAAAACCCCAAGAGATATTGAACTAGAACATCCCCTAGTCACGTCTTGACCTACTACACCATAGTAAACCAAGGGCTCTCTATGGTCAGGGTATGACATTTCCTTGATCACAGTTTTGCACGGTCTTGGCATTCTTTCAATTTATTTGCAAACATTTTTTGCAGCATTACTTTAGTGCCTTATTGCTAACAGGATGCATGTTTTGAAAGACTGTTATTCTGTACAGGCTTCCTTATTTTCACTCTGTCCTTTAGGTTAGTATTGTGGAGTAACTATAATGTTGTTGATCCATCCTCAGATTACTCCTCTCACAGCCATTAAACTCTGTAACTGTTTTAAAGTCACCATTGGCCTCATGGTGAAATCCCTGATAGGTTTCCTTCGTCTATGGCAACTGAGTTAGGAATTGTATTGATACACCATCCAAAGTGTAATTGATAACGTCACCATACTCAAGATATTCAGTCTGCTTTTTTTTATTTTCACCCATCTACCAATAGGTGCCCTTTTTTTGCGAGGCTTTGGAAAACCTCCCTGGTCTTTGTGGTACAGAGATGAGTAATATTTCAAAAATCATGTTACCACTAATATTGCACACAGAGTGTCACGCCCTGGTCTAAGTATTTTGTGTTTTTCTTCATGTATTGGGTCAGGCCAGGGTGTGGCATGGAGTTTTTGTATTGTGGTGTGTTTTGTCTGGGGGTTTTGGTGTGTATGTTAGTGGGATTGTAGCTTAGTAGGGTGTTCTAGGAAAGTCTATGGCTGTCTGGAGTGGTTCTCAATCAGAGGCAGGTGGTTATCGTTGTCTCTGATTGGGAACCATATTTAGGCAGCCATATTCTTTGGTTGTATTGTGGGTGATTGTCCTTAGTGTCTTGATGTCCTTATTCTGTGGTAGTTTGCACCAGTTTAGGCTGTTTCGGTTTTCATTACGTTTATTGTTTTGTTGAGTTTGTATTTTGATTCGTGTTACGTTGTTTTATTAAACATGGATCGAAATCTACACGCTGCAGTTTGGTCCGACTCTCCTTCACCAATAGAAAACCGTTACAGAATCACCCACCACAAACGGACCAAGCAGCAGTCAACAGGCAGGAGCAGCCCAAAGAGGAGAAGCGCTATAAGGATTTCTGGACATGGGAGGAAATCCTAAACGGAGAAGGACCCTGGGCTCAGGCTGGAGAATATCGCCGCCCCAAGGAAGAACTGGAGGCGGTGAAAGCTGAGAGGCGCAGATATGAGGAGGCAGCACGGCGACGCGGACGTAAGCCTGAGAATCGGCCCCAAAAATGTATTGGGGGGGGGCTAAGGGAGAGTGTGGCAGAGTCAGGAGTCAGACCTGAGCCAACTCTCCCTGTTTATCGTGAGGAGACCAGAACCAGAGCCGGTGTTGGAGGTGAGCGAAACAGAGACTGTGAAGGAGTTAATGGGGAAATTGGAGGAGAGAGAAATGAGGGAGTTGGTGCTTTTTGCATGGAATTCGACCGACGGAACGTGTCGGGGATTTGATGGCACCTGGGTTAGCGCTCCATACTCGTCCTGAGGTGCGTGTTAGTCGGCTGGTGAAGTTGGTGCCAGCCTCACGCACCAGGCCTCCTGTGCACATCCCTAGTCTTGCACGTCCTGTGCCAACACTGCTCTCAAGATCTCCAGTACGCCTTCACGGTCTAGCCCATCCTGTGCCACCTCCACACTCTAGTCCTCCGGTAGCAGCTCCCCGCACCAGGCTTCCTGTGCGTGTCCTCGATCCAGTACCACCAGTTCCAGCACCAGGCCTTCAGTGCACCTCGCCTGTTCAGCGCAGCCAGAGCTGTCAGCCTGCATGAAGCATCCAGAGCTGTCAGTCTGCCCAGCGCTGCCAGTGCTACCAGTCTGCCCAGCGCCGCCAGTCTGCCCAGCGCCGCCAGTGCCCCCAGTCTGCCCAGCGTCGCCAGTCTGCCCAGCGTCGCCAGTCTGCCCAGCGTCGCCAGTCTGCCCAGCGTCGCCAGTCTGCCCAGCGTCGCCAGTGCTCCCAGTCTGCCCAGCGCCGCCAGTCTGCCCAGCGCCGCCAGTGCTCCCAGTCTGCCCAGCGTCGCCAGTCTGCCCAGCGTCGCCAGTCTGCCCAGCATCGCCAGTGCTCCCAGTCTGCCCAGCGCCGCCAGTCTGCCCAGCGCCGCCAGTCTGCCCAGCGCCGCCAGTGCTCCCAGTCTGCCCAGCGCCGCCAGTCTGCCCAGCGCCGCCAGTCTGCCCAGCGTCGCCAGTCTGTCAGGATCAGTTAGATCCACCAGTCAGCCAGGATCCACCAGTCTGCCAGGATCCGCCAGAAGTGCCAGTCGGCCAGGATCTGCCAGTAGCACCAGTCAGCCAGGATCCACCAGTCTGCCAGGATCCGCCAGAAGTGCCAGTCAGCCAGGATCCGCCAGTCAGCCAGGATCCGCCAGTCAGCCAGGATCCGCCAGTCAGCCAGGATCCGCCAGTCAGCCAGGATCCGCCAGTCAGCCAGGATCTGCCAGATATGCCAGTCAGCCAGGATCTTCCAGATCTGCCAGGATCTTCCAGATCTGCCAGTCAGCCAGGATCTTCCGGATCTGCCAGTCAGCCAGGATCTTCCGGATCTGCCAGTCAGCCAGGATCTTCCGGATCTGCCAGTCAGCCAGACTCTTCCGGATCTGCCAGTCAGCCAGACTCTTCCGGATCTGCCAGTCAGCCAGACTCTTCCGGATCTGCCAGTCAGCCAGACTCTTCCGGATCTGCCAGTCAGCCAGACTCTTCCGGATCTGCCAGACTCTTCCGGATCTGCCAGACTCTTCCGGATCTGCCAGACTCTTCCGGATCTGCCAGTCAGCCAGGATCTTCCGGATCTGCCAGTCAGCCAGGATCTGCCAGTAGCGCCAGTCAGCCAGGATCTGCCAGTCAGCCAGGATCTGCTGAGACCACCAGCCAGCCAGGATCTGGTAGATCTATCTACCTGCCTGAGCTTCCTCTCACTCCCGAGCTTCCTCTCACTCCCGAGCTTTCTCTCACTCCCGAGCTGTCCTTCAGTCCCGATCTGCTCCTCAGTCCAGTGGGGTTCTGGGTGAGGACTACTAGGCCATGGTCGGCGGCGAGGGTGGACTATCCAGGGACGCGAGGAGAGGGGACTAAGACATTTATTGAGTGGGGTCCACGTCCCGCGCCGGAACCGCCACCATGGACAGACGCCCACCCGGACCCTCCCTATTTGTTTTGAGGTGCGTTCGGGAGTCCGCACCTTAGGGGGGTTCTGTCACGCCCTGGTCTAAGTATTTTGTGTTTTTCTTCATGTATTGGGTCAGGCCAGGGTGTGGCATGGAGTTTTTGTATTGTGGTGTGTTTTGTCTGGAGGTTTTGGTGTGTATGTTAGTGGGATTGTAGCTTAGTAGGGTGTTCTAGGAAAGTCTATGGCTGTCTGGAGTGGTTCTCAGAGGCAGGTGGTTATCGTTGTCTCTGATTGGGAACCATATTTAGGCAGCCATATTCTTTGGTTGTATTGTGGGTGATTGTCCTTAGTGTCTTGATGTCCTTATTCTGTGGTAGTTTGCACCAGTTTAGGCTGTTTCGGTTTTCATTACGTTTATTGTTTTGTTGAGTTTGTATTTTGATTCGTGTTACGTTGTTTTATTAAACATGGATCGAAATCTACACGCTGCAGTTTGGTCCGACTCTCCTTCACCAATAGAAAACCGTTACACAGAGTGAGTCCATACACCTTATTATGTGACTGGTTAAGCAAATTTGTACTCCTGTACTTCTTTAGGCATGCCATAACAAAGGGGTTAAATACTTATTGACTCAAGTCATTTCAGTTTTAATGAATTATTCATTTGTACAAATTCAAAAAACTAAAATCCACTTTGACATTATATCAACGATGTTGCTCTTGCTGCGTGTGATTCCTTGATTCACCTCAGATGTACACAGACGACACCATTCTGTATACATCTGGCCCTTCTTTGGACACTGTGTTAACAAACCTCCAAACGAGCTTCAATGCCACAACACTCCTTCCGTGGCCTCCAACTGCTTTTAAATGCTAGTAAAACTAAATGCATGCTCTTCAACCAATTGCTGCCTGCCCGACTAGCATCACTACCTTGGACGGTTCTGACGGTTCTGACAACTACAAATACCTAGGCACAGCAGCGCCTCTTCAACCTCAGGAGGCTGAAGAAATTTGTCGTGTCAACAAAAACACACAAACCTTTACAGATGCACAATCGAGAGCATCTTGTCGGGCTGTATCACCGCCTGGTACGGCAACTTCTCCGCCCATAACCGTAAGGCTCTCCAGAGGGTAGTGAAGTCTGCACAGCGCATCACCGGGGGCAAATTACCTGCCCTCCAGTACACCTACACCACCCGATGTCACAGGAAGGCCAAAAAGATCATCAAGGACAACAACCACCCGAGCCACTGCCTGTTCACCCCGCTATCATCCAGAAGGTGAGGTCAGTACAGGTGCATCAAAGCTGGGACCAAGAGGCTGAAAAAAGGCTATTTCAAGGCCATCAGACTGTTAAACAGCCATCACTAACATTGAGTGGCTGCTGCCAACATACTGACTCAAATCTCTAGCCACTTTAATAATTAAAAATTGGATGTAGTAAATGTATCACTAGCCACTTTAAACAATGCCACTTTATATAATGTTTACATACCCTACATTACTCATCTTATGTATATACTGTACTCTACACCATCTACTGCATCCTGCTTACGCCGTTCGGCCATCGCTCATCCATATATTTTTATGTACATATTCTTATTCATTCCTTCACACTTCTGTGTGAAAGGTAGTTGTTGTGAAATTGTTAGGTAAGATTACTTGTTAGATATTACTGCATGGTTGGAACTAGAAGTACAAGCATTTCACTACACTCACATTAACATCTGCTAACCAATTTTATTTTATTTTATTTGTCTGGCTAGACTGTAAACTCTCCTTCCAGACTCATATTAATAAGCATCTCCAATCCAAAATTAAATCTAGAATCGGCTTCCTATTTTGCAACAAAGCCTCCTTCACTCACGCTGCCAAACAAATTGTGGAAAAAGTCACGGGGTGTGAATACTTACTGAAGGCACTATAGATTCGAGATGAGTAGCAGATTTGTAAAACCAAAATATATTGGAGGAGGAATGGCTGTTAATCAAGTTGTGTGTAATTCATGACAGGGTGCGATTTAATTTTACCATGCCCGTACAGGCTCTCTTTGATTGGCTGGTGCCACTGAGTGACGGTCACAGGAAGTTCTCCCTGTCCCAACTCAATAGGTTGAAGGCAAGTGGAATATCTTCCTCTCTTTATTGATGTGGTTATTACAAAGTATTGTTTTAAAGCAGACATCGCAAAGCAAATTTGTGTAAGGGGCCATTTCTGTAAAGAAAAATACTTACAGAAAATGTCAAGGGTGTAGACCATTGTCGAAAAAACAACGAAGGAATAGTGAATGTAGAAATGAATGTAAAGAGTTTAAATCTAATGTAGGGTTTAAAACGAATAGCAGCCGACAAATGGGCCGTGGGGGGACATGTTTAAAGGGCTCATTCTTTTTGTTGGGGGGGGGGTCTTGTCATTCTTGCAGATGATTGTTTGCCTTGTGATGTGTTTGTAGAGACTGGGTATAGAGAAACCAGAAACCCTGAAACCAGAGGAGATATACCGATTTATCCGTTTGGACATTGATCCAGAGACCAAGACGGTATGTCACTTATCATGAGGTGGAGCCTGGTCCCAGATCTGTTTATATTGTCTTGACAACTCCTATTGTTTGAGAATTTGCGTGACAATGATGATAGGAGTTGACAAGAACACACAAACAGATCTGGGACCAGGCTACATGAGGAGTACTAATGATTCCCTCATAAACATCCATTTACAAGTATTCTTCCTTCAGCGACTGTATACCGTGACATTTAGAATGTAACACACAGAGATACTGAATGTCTCTTAAAACAACTGTGAATAAGCATGCTTGACTAAAGATCAATGGATTCGGAGATAAGCTAGAAAAAAATGTGTTTAACCAGATACAATACTATTTCACAGTAAACAAATTGACAACAGACTTTCAGCACGCATACAGGGAAGGACACTCAACAAGCACGGCACACAAATGACTGACGATTGGCTGAGAGAAATTGATGATGAAATTATTGTGGAGGCTGTTAGACTTCATTGCAGCTTTTTACTTTATCAAGCATAGTCTGCTGCAGGAAAAACATATGTGTGATGGCTTTACACCCTCTGCTATAATGTGGATAAAGAGTTACTTGTCTAACAGAACACAGAGGGTGTACTTTAATGGAAGCCTCTCAAACATAATTCAATTAGAATCAGGAATTCCCCAGGGTAACTGTTTAGGTCCTTTGCTTTTTCAATCTTTACTAACAACATGCCACTGGCTTGGAGTAAGGCCAGAGTGTCTATGTATGTGGATGACTCAACACTTTACACATCAGCTAATACAGCGACTGAAATAACTGCAACATTTAACAAAGAGCTGCAGTTAGTTTTGGAATGGTTAGCAAGCAATAAGTTAGTCCTTAGTATTTCTAAAACTAAAAGCAATGTATTTGGGACAAATCATTCACTAACTCCTAAACCTCAACTACATCTCATAATGATTGTGGAAATTGAGCAATATGAGGTGGCTAAACTGCTTGGAGTAAACCTGGATTGTAAACTGTCATGGTCAAAACATATTGATACAACAGTAGCTAAGATGGGGAGAAGTCTGTCCATAGTGAAGCGCTGCTCTGCCTTCTTAACAACACTATCAACAAGGCAGGTCCTACAGACCCTGGATTTGTCGCACCTAGACTACTGTTCAGTAGTGTGGTCAGATGGAAAGTGGAAGAGAGATTGACTTCCTCATTACTTGTTTTTGTATGAGGTGATGACAAGCTGAAGGTACCGAGTTTTCTGTTTAAAATACTAGCACACAGCTCGGAGACCCATTCATACCCCACAAGAAATGCAACCGGAGGTCTCTTCACAGTCCCCAAGTTCAGATCAGACTATGGGAGGAGCACAGTACTACACAGAGCCATGACAACATGGAACTCTATTCCACATCAGGTAACTGATGCAAGCAGTAGAATCATAATTAAATAGCAGATAAAAATACACTATATGGAACAGTGGGGACTGTGAAGAAACGCAAACATTGGCACAGACACATGATAAGATATGCATGATAACATACTCACTATACACACACATGATAACATGCTCACTATACACACACGTCCACATGGATTTTGCGTTATAGATATGTGGTAGTGGAGTATGGGCCTGACGGCACACACTTAGTGTGTTGTGAATTCTGTAATGAATGTATTGTTTTTAGAATTGTATATATTCTTTCATTTGGCTGGACCCCGGGAAGAGTAGCTGCTGCCTTGGCAGGTAATGGGGATCCATAATAAATAAAAATAGGTATATTTGTAAGGTTCTATCTAATAAACTCCTTCCAAACAGCTGAGTGGATATGTGGCCAGTGAGATGATGGCGGTGTTGGCCCTCAGTACCAGTTTGGGAGACATGACGCGCCGCTTGGCCAGGATGGTGGTGGCCTACAGCCGCAAGGGGTGGCCTGTCACAACAGAGGACCTGGTCAGTGTGTGTGTGTGTGTGTGTGTTTGAAAAGAAGAGAAAGAGTTTACGATATGCGACGAACGTGTGTCCACTTATTGCGCTTGTTCTATATAATTTCCAATCATGGTGTGCAACAGGAGCGAGTGCTATTCTTATTGTTTCTGAGTGAATAACATGTTATTAGAGTCTCTTGCTGTGTTCATCCAACAGGGTATTAGTGGAGTGCTGGCCACATTGATGAGAGATGCTGTGAAGCCCAGTCTAATGCAGACCATGGAGGTAAGAGACCCAGAGACCCAGACCGATCTATGAGATAAATTTTTCGTATTAGACCCTTAAGCCTTTTGTGTGTGTGTGTGTGTGTGTGTGTGTGTGCACCCCAATGGTGGAACAAGCTTTCCCTTAATGTCACGACAGTGGAGTCCCTCTAAAAACATCTGAATCCCTACCTCTTTAAAGAGTATCCTAGTACAGTACTTTACACTCGTACCCATATACAGGTTCAAAATGACAGATTTGGGCAATGATAAATGGCTAAATTGGAATGCAGTGGCTATACAGTAACATGCTATAGATGATGTCAGAGCTTCGGCTTCACTTTGGGCCCCCCTACTTGGGCTCCCGAGTGGCGCAGCGGTCTAAGGAACTGTATCTCAGTGCTAGAGGAGTCCCTAGAGACACCCTGGTTTGAATCCAGGCTCTATCACAACCAGCCGTGATTGGGAGTCCCATAGGGCGGCGCACAATTGGACCAGCGCCATCCGGGTTTGGATGGTGTAGGACATCATTGTAAATAAGAATTTGTTCTTAACTGACTTGCCTGGTTAAATAAAGGTAAAACATTTAATAAAATACTCATTCCACGGTTTTTCTTTCTTTGGATTATCTTCTACATTGTACAATAATAGTGAAGACATCTAAACTATGAAATAGTGTTAAACAAATCAAAATATATTTTATATTTGAGATTATTTAAGGTAGCCACCCTTTGCCTTGATTACAGCTTTGCACACTCCTGGCATTCTCTCAACCTGCTTCATAGTCATCTGGAATGCATTTTAATGAACAGGTGTGCCTTTTTAAAAGTTAATTTGTGAAATGTCTTTCCTTCTTAATGCAAGAACAGCAGTCCATCATTACTTTAAGACATTAACTCTGAAGGATCATTAGAGTTAAAGTAACAGGCATGCATCAGCTGAAAATTTCTCAAGAACTTAAAGAACACCAATAAGAAAGACTTTCTTCATTAGTGCTGTCCTTTGGTCTGAGAGTCCAAATTTGCAAAAGAGCATCAAGCTCTATGATGAAACTGGCTCTCATGAGGACTATCATTTTTTTCAACAGGACAATGACTCAACAGGAAAGGAAGACCCAGAGTTAACTCTGGTGCAGAGGATGAGTTCATTAGAGTTAAAGTAACAGGCACATCTCAACATAATAATTTCTTAATATTGTTGTTGCTAAATGATTGAGGGTTAGGTTCTGTGTCTTAGGTTTTTTACTGTTGACTCTCTTCCCCTTCTCCACCCCCCACCTCTCTCTCTCTCTCTCTCTCTCTCTCTCTCTCTCTCTCTCTCTCTCTCTTTCTAGGGGACACCTGTGTTTGTTCACACCTGTCCATTGTCAGATATTGCAACGTTTGAGGACTGTCCATCCACCAGGGGGACAAGCATGTAGGACACAGACAAAGGAAGGGAGGATAGAGGGAGCCAGGGAAACTCGTCCATCCTGGCTGACCAGATCGCCTTAAAGCTGGTGGGCCCAGAGGGGTTTGTGGGTAAGTAAAATGCTGTTAAAAGCCTAGTGCAGCCAAAATGATTGTTTTTCCTGTGTTTGTATCATATTGTAAAACAGATGATGAAACTAACACTGTAAAAGTGTAAATAAAAGTTTTACTTCCTGATGGTTGAAAATACAATTTACACAGGACCTTCTAATCAGCAGGTTTTGAATGGGTGGAGTTTTGGCTTGCTTGATGACATCAAAAGTTCCAAGCCTCTCTTCCAATAACAGCTAGTTTCAGCATACATATCCCTCGCATTAGGCCCCTCCAATGAGACCCCTCACTCCCATACAGTCCTAACAAAATTATTGTTTGAGAATTGTTGTTGTTGTTGATATTAGGCTATTTTTTGTTTATTTTTGACCGTTTTAATGAATAGCTATTACAGTAAGATACTGTTACCCAGATATGATAGTGTGATAAAAATGGCTGCAATGGGCCTTTAACACATATGACACACTAACTGTATCATGCACTTTAGTATGCACTTTGTGTGATTTTCTGTCGAAGGTCAATTGAATGGACAATAAAGCACATTTTTATTTCATTCAATGGTGGACATTCCGCGAAATAAGTGACAACAGGAGAAACATTTAACACAATTAATAGCAGAAAGCTTTTGAAAAACAACTTGCGTGAAATGGGATGACTCATTTACGGGAGGCACCTCTGCAGAATTGTCACAAGCTGGCATTGACACAAAGTCATACAATCGGATTATAGAGGGAACGTTTAGAAAAGTCAGTTAGAAAAAGTAAAGTGAAAGGATATTAGACCAGGGTTTTGTTTCTGTTCAATAAAATGATCCATTTTTGTAATGTTACATAAATGGGACATATACTTATGAATATATAATGATTCTGTTGTTTGTGTCTCACCTCCCTACATCACCAATGTAACATCACACACACACACACACACGCACGCACGCACAAATAAAACTTCCCCCAGTCACCGAGGCAGAAGGAGGTGCTGAATTAGGCCTGGAGAAGTTCTTCGACATCAAGTGTCGCTCTTCGGGCCTGCATCCTGACGTGGTGGTGATGGTGGCTTCAGTTCCTGCCCTGAAGATGCATGGGGGTGGACCTGCGGTGAGCTACCACCAGGGGGAGTGCTAGTAAGGGAGGAGAGTAGAAAATACCAGTCAGTCAATTGGATAAGTGCTCTATCTCAATTGCTGAAAAATCTGTCTTCTTTCACTTCATCTGCATTGATTTGAAAAGACTTGACAGGTGAAAACAAAATGCTAGAAGCTCATCATTAGTCTCACCCACTGTAGTCAGTCCATTTAGATCAGCGCAATGAAGGATAGGAGGCGAGTTGAGGAAATATTTCTTATACAATTAAGAAAGAGCCATGGTCTGAACGCACTCCATGGACAACATAAAAATGAGACTTGATATTTTAAACACTGGCCCCTTTCATTCACTCCCTTTGAAGATCTAAGAACATCTGACAAGTGGCTCCTGGATATGGTTGCCTCCAAAATAGCACCCTATTCCCTATGTAGTGCAATACTTCTGACCAATGCCCATAGGGCTCTGTTAAAAGTAGTAAACTATATAAGAAATGGGGTGCCATTTGAATGTAAAGTCTCTAACCCTGAGGATTCATTAGATATCAATTATTAATTGACTGATCGACCTCATCCATCATCATTTCTCACCGCAAACATACTATAGGATTAGACATAAATTGCCACTATCCACTGATACACGGTTGGATATGTTTTCAATCCCTTATGGTTTAGATGAAGATCGGGGGAAAAGATAATCAGATCCTAGATCTGAGTTTAAGGGCAACCTACCCTCGCACAGACATCGACTGTTGATAAATGCGACGGGTTTGAACTTTCATGACAGTGTGCACTAAACCTGAAGCTGCCATGGCAACTAAAAATAATACAATTGAATTGAACTGGGAAACTGCAATGACCTTAAAACGGAGTTTGCACTTTGGAAAAGTAATCTGTACCACACATACACTCTTCATGCTATCGAGAGCCCGAAAGGTTTATTCGGCTGTCCTCATATCATAACCCTTTGAAGAACCCTTTTTGGTTCCAAGTAGAACCATTTTGGTTCCGGGTTTAACCCTTTCCACGGAGGGTTCTACATGGAACCAAAAAAGGTTCAACTACGGGGACAGCCGAAGAGTACGATGTAAACTTCAAGCCCATACAGTCTTCATGAAGCCTCTTCTGTCACAGGTCACACATGCTTCCATTTTGGGCAATGACACAGAGATGTCTAATTATTTAACATGCTAATGGGCACCACTGGCTGGCATCGATGTCTCTAGCATCAACACCACACACACACACACACACACACACACACGTGTAACGTCTCTCGAGATCTCTAACTCTTCAAGGACTGAGCGCTCGTTAATTTAACACCTGGTCACACGTATTCTTACATGTGATATTTATTCATTGAACAGACGCTCAGAGTCCATTGAGTGCCTACACTGGGGAGGTAAAGCCGTACTGGAGTTGTTGTAGTCAATGTAATTTGACATGCTAATTGTCCAAAACACAGGGGTAGTGCCCTGAATAAATAGTCATTGTTTATTCTCATAATCTAAACTGAACAATTAAGAAATTGTTTTATGTTGTGCCTGCTTCTGTGGTGGCTGCTTCTTGAGGGGTGTGAGAGAGATTGACAGAAAAAGAGAGAGCGCAAAAGAGAGCGATACAGTGAGAGAGAGAAAATAAACAGTGGACCGTTGATGGCACATCTCTATGGGTGCCAGAATGAAGCAGAAAGAAGGAGAGTGAGAAAGAGAGCGACCAAGACCATTTTCCAACCCAACAACCCAATACATCAAAGTGAGGAGAAAGGCAAAAAAGAGAGTGGGAGAGACAACATCTAACAGTGTAGTGGCCATGCACACTAAATGTAATGTCCCTGTTGGTTTTCCTCTTCTTTTCCACAGGTCACGGCAGGTTCAGCCATGCCGAAGGAGTACTCAGCGGAGGTAAGTTCCCCATGGCTTCCCAGCCAGCCATACACTCACTCACAAGTTGCTGAAATATATATCAGGCTGTCAAGATGTGTATGAAGGCGAAGTCAGGTGCAGCAGAGTATGATTAAATAACGGTCACTTTATTATAGTTCCAAACCGGGAGCACAACAAAACAAACGCGCTCAAAAAACGGAACAATAAAGTAAAGCGCTAAAGAACATCACTTGACATGAAAACAATTACACACAAAACATGATGGGAAACAGAGGGTTAAATACAAGTAGATTGATTGGGAAAATGAAAACCAGGTGTGTATGAAAACAAGACAAAACAAATGGATATACTGTATGAAAAATGGAGCGGCGATGGCTAGAAAGCCGGTGACACCGATCGAATAAGGAGAGGAGACTTCGGTGGAAGTCGTGACACAGGCTGTCCCCCTTCGAAATGATACAGGATTTATTTTCACTCTGTGGAGATTTTAAAACAACCTTCATTGACACATTTCAACTTATTTATATAGTGGAGGTTTAGAGATTTTCTGTCAGAGCTAAACCTCAATGAGAATTGTAGAGGAGAGAGGTTGTTGTGGTCGGATTGGAGATACAGATAGAAATGAGATGTCCAATTACTTTTTGTTGTTATTGCTGTTGACATTGTTTCCTGTGGTTGAGATGTGCTTCAAGCCATCAAGAGGAAAAAGAGTAGTGTACGGTGTCCATATTAGGACAGTCCCACATCAATGGAAGTTGTGTCAGAATCACTTTTAGTTGGTCTGTCTCTCTTATTTTTGTTTGCAGAACCTGACGTTACTGGAAAATGGCTGCAACCACTTGAAGAGGCAGCTGGAGAATGCCCGGGCTTTTGGCTTACCTGTCGTTGTAGCCATCAACACCTTCAGGTAGGCCACTGTCTCCAGTGTTCCTATTCCAGACTGATGTTTGGGTGTCTGTCAGTGGATTTTAAAAACAGCACTGAACACACACAGTGTGTGTCACTGTCTTGAATGGTCTCAGGGTATTGGTCTGGTGTGGATTTTCAGTCCAATTAAAAAGTTGACTTTACCTTATTCAAGAGCTGGTGTCTCTTTACAGACCTTTTCAATAGAAGTGTATTTCCTCGTCTGATCGAGATGCCCTGAGGTCATTTCCATTGGGGTCATTTCCAAGATTGGGATCTGATTATTTCCATTTAAATTCAGTCAGTTCAGATTTCAATGGTCCTCAGCGGAATTGAAATGGAATTTATCACAACTCAAGAGAAGCTGCACACTTTCATTCCTGCTGTCACAGGCGAAACATTTCTTACTGCCCAACCTTGCATCAGACTCATTGGTGTATTTGTCCTTTGATTACAACAGCACCGACACTGATGCAGAGTTGGGCCTAGTCTGTGAGCAGGCTAAACTGGCGGGGGCCTTGGAGGCGGTGCCATGCTCACACTGGGCTGAAGGCGGTGCCGGAGCGGTGGCGTTGGGTCAGGCGGTACAGAGGGCAGCTGAGACACCACACCAGATGAACTTCCTTTATGACCTGGAGGTAAAACAGCTCCCACTATCAGCTATGGCGTAGGGGTAAGTTGCCCCTAGATGTTGATCTTGGGTCAGTTTTAGCATTTTCCAGTTCCTGCATCTGTACCATTGGGAACATTCACCCTGGAGCTCAAACTATACTCTATCCTCAACTATCCCATTACAAATGTGACGCTGTTGGAAAACTTCAGAAATGCATCAGTCCTTCCTAGAAGTAATGGTGGATCTGAGTTTGTTGGATTGGTGAAAGTAATAAGGTGGTAAGCAGTGGCGGTTGGTGCCAGTTAAGATGAAGGAGGATCAATATTTTTTTATGAGCATTTCTATTACAGCATATTGGATGACTGTCATTCATCTTCCATTCACCCAGCTCAATGTAACATCGATAGGTTTAGGCTGCTTCACATTATACTTGAATATTCCTTATACTCATCATGAGGTTTCTACAACCTAGCCTATCAGGCACACTCTTGCCTGCATCTAGCTGATCTAGGGTGTAATCATTATTCCAACACTTGCAAAAGAGTTTCTATTGGACAAATTCAGCTATGTATATCCCCGTTTAATTCCATTTGCTTCCGTTTAAGAAAATAATCAGCAGAATGAATACACCCCTAATCACACGAAAACACAGTTCACTTTCATAGCAGCCACAAACAAACAGCATGATCACTTTGCTCATACTATTCCTCCTCTCACCTTTTCCCTTCACTTGTGGACTTCAGTGCAAAACACATCAGCTGTCTTGTGACCAGATGGATAAACCTTTCCAAGCCAAACTTTCATATCATAACGGCTAATCGCTACACACACAGTCTACATTGTTGTCACCATATTAGCTAACGTCCTAGTCAACAAGGCTACAAGAACTAACGCAATTGTAAACCCGCTACAATCATGAAGTACAGTGTACATGACAGTCCAAGTAGTTTAGCAGTTACAGCGGCCGGCTCTGGTGGCAATACATTAATAAAACCATAAGCTTACCTTGACTTGGAAGAGTTCCAGTGCTGGATATCCATAGCCAGCTAGCTAACAGAGCATCCCTCTCTGTTTGAGCTGGGTGTTTGAGTAGGCTAAACTGGCTAGCTGCATTCTCTTGCTAAGAAAGTAAAAGTGAAAATAATACAACGTCAAATATATCTACAGTGGTTGCTCAACTAAAAGTTTGGAGATTATGATGCGGGACTTGGAGATAATTTTTGGTTTAGTACGGTGCATCACTGCTCCAGACCAGCACAACGGGGAGTTACAGTAGAGCACTGATTATGCTTACTGGAAAATACGCGTTCAAAATTAATGGAAGAGGCAAGTGGAAGGGGGCAAAGACAGCATTCAGAGGTCAAAACAGCGCTGCTTTGAGACAAGCATTGGGGACTGGTCTTGATAAATCAATGAGATTTTTATCTCCATTTGGGTAGGGTGTGGAAATTTGGGGATTATTTTGCTCTTACTGTAGTAGTGTAGCCTACTTCCGACCGGTCACGTTGTACAGTGACATTATGGGCTGTTAACAGGACAATAGATACTTTGTGCAAGGCAATTGATCAGCATTAAAAACTTTGTGGCTGGGGCCTCCCGGGTGGCATTGCTACAGATCACGGTTCAATACCCGTGCTGACCGGGAGACCCATGAGGCGACAGAAATAAATAATTCTAAATAACAAACTGACTTTATTTACAAATTAGTAAAAATGTCTCACCCCATGTTCAAGAATGGACTTTTTCTCGCTCACTTTCGGTTATTTGAAAATGAAATCATTTCCAAAATACTGTTATTTTTTAAACAAGCCAGTTTGTTGCAATTTCAGTTTAAACCACCAGAAAAGACAGAACAAATAATACAACAAATATTGTGGTTAAACTCAAATATACTAATTCATCCAAAAAACGTTATACATTGTTGTTAGTCAAGACGTTCATGTTTTTAATGTAAAATGTTTTTGTTGTACTGTATGTGTGTTTATAGTTTTGTTTAATGTTGTATTAGTGTATATAAGTTGTTTTGTCTGAAACGTTGTTCCCTCTGCTGCTATTGCACCAGGTCTCTCTTGGAAAAGAGATGTTAACCCTGTAAAAATAAAGGTAAAATATATATTTTTTTCTTTTTTTAAATAAGAAAATGGAACCTTTAACAAGTGGAAGGGGGAATAAGCATTATTATTAATAACCCTGTTTTTCACAAGCGTAACAGGTTGTGAATTCTGCAAACAACGTTTCTAGGATGGGTTATTAGCAGGACAATATATATTGGTCATATTGGTTATGGCTCCTGAGTGGCACAGTGGTCTAAGGCACTATGGGACTCCCAATAATGGTCCGATTTGATACAGCCTGGATCCGAACCAGGGACTGTAGTGATGCCTCTTGCACTGAGCTGCAGTGCCTTAGACCACTGCGCCACTCAGGAGCTAGTCTCCCGACTGTCACGTTGCACAGTGCCATATTTTCCTGAGGTTTTCATTTTTTGTTTTTCTTGGAATAGAAACACCATAAAATGTATCTAATTTTATTAGGCAAAATTTCTTAAATTCAATCTCATATAACATGTTCTACAACCCCAAAAGCTAATTGGAGTCAGCTAACCTGGAGTACAATCAATGATTGGAGATGCTGGTTATTTTTTATATATTTCTCCTTTATTTAACCAGGTAGGCTAGTTGAGAACAATTCTCATTTGCAACTGCAACCTGGCCAAGGTAAAGCATAACATTTCGACACATACAACAACACAGTTACACATGGAATAAACAAAACATAGTCAATAATACAGCAGAACAAAAGAAAAGTCTATGTACAGTGAGTGCAAATGAGGTAAGATAAGGGAGTTAGAAGGAGTTAGACCTGCCCTATAACAAACACTCACAAAATGTGAGTTTGCTATTTACAAGAAGCATTGCCTGGTGTGAACCATGGCTCAAACAAATGAGATCTCAGAAGACATAAGATAAATAATTGTTGACCTGCATGAAGCTGGAAAGGGTTACAAAAGTATCTCTAAAAGCCTTGATGTTCATCAGTACAGGGTAAGACAAATTGTTCAGCGCTGTTGCTACTCTCCCTAGGAGTGGCCGTCCTGCAAATATGACTGCAAGAGCCCAGTGCAGAATGCTCAATGAGGTTAAGAAGAATCCTAGAGTGTCAGCTAAATACTTACAAAAATATCTGGAACATGTTAACATCTCTGTTGGATTTTCACCCTGCACTGTGAATGTTTACACGGTGTGTTCAATAAGACATGAAAACGTTTGTTTTTCTGTTATTAGTTTAAGCAGATTGTGTTTGTCTATTGTTGTGACTTATAACCTGCCCAGGGACTGCGGTTGAAAATTAGCCGGCACTTTTACTGAAACGTTGATTAATGTGTACTGTCCCTGTAAAAAATAAAATGAATGCAAACTTAGATGAAGATCATATAACATTTTATGACCAATTTATGTACAAATTCAGGTAATTCCAAAGGGTTCACATACTTTTTCTTGCCATTGTATTCCAACATGTTTTAAAACAGTTTTTGTTGCCCTGCATGCCCTGATGAACACGTTGACCCTGTTGAAAATAACATAGCATTGGCATTAACCACAACTGTCTTTCTGGATAAAAACCTATTCGAACTGACTAAATTTAAACTGTAAAATGAATGTGTCACAAGCTTTCTACTTCAGGTGTTAATTGTTCAGTACAGCTCGTTACCCCATTGAAAATAAAGTCAGTGTCTTGTTGGTGTCGTCATGCTACAAGCTATGTGTTGACAACACTCACTGAGAAAATCTGTATATTTTTCAGATTCCCATTGATGACAAAATCAGAGTAATAGCAAAGTCAATGTATGGAGCGGATGATGTGGAGCTCCTTCCTCAGGCCCAACAGAAGGTGGCGCTGTTCTCAAAACAAGTGAGTCCACACACAATGCAACAGGACAACCTTTATGTTAGACAGCTCAACAGAGTTGGAAGAATTTGCCTCTAACCGCTGGTCCAGGGTCAGATATTTTAAGGCAAACCCCAATTGGTTAAGGGTCTTGGTCTGAGGAAATCTTATCCTAGATCCGTGGAAAGGGGAAAAGTCGTCAATATCTTGAACCAGACAAACACTCATTCCAAAAAATCTGAAAATTAAACTCAAAATCCAGAATTCTTTTCACCAACTATTTTTATCATAACCTTTACTTCCGTGTGTGCTTTATTCCTTCCTAAAAATAACAACAGTACCAGTCAAAAGCTTGAACACACCTATTCATTCAAGGGTTTTTCTTTATTTTTTACTATTTTTTTAATTGTAGAATAATAGTGAAGACATCAAACTATGAAATAACACATGGAATCATGTAGTAACCAAAACAGTGTTAAACAAATCTAAATATATTTTTGATTTTAGATTCCTCAAATAGCCACCCTATGCCTTGAAGACAGCTTTGCACACTCTTGGCATTCTCTCAACCAGCTTCATGAGGAATGATTTTCCAACAGTCATGAAGGAGTTCCCACATATGCTGAGCACTCGTTGCCTACTCCCTCTCCTGTCCTACTCATCCCAAACAATCTTAATTGGGTTGAGGTTGGGTGATCACGGAGGCCAGGTCATCTGATGCAGCCCCATGACTTTCCTTGTTCAAATGGCCCTTACAAAGCCTGGAGGTATGTTTTGGGGAATTGCTGCAGAATGCTGATTAAGTGTGCCTTGAATTCTAATTAAATCACTGACATTGTCACCAGCAAAGTACCCCCATGCCATCACACCTTCTCCTCCATGCTTCACGGTGGGAACCACACATGCGGAGATCATCCGTTCACTTACTCTGTGTCTCACAAGGACACGGCAGTTGGAACCAAAAATCTCAAATTTGGTCTCAAAGGACAGATTTCCACCGGTCTAATGTTGCTAGTGTTTCTTGGCCCAAGCAAGTCTCTTCTTCTTATTGGTGTCCTTTAGTAGTTGTTTCTTTGCGGAAATTCGACCATGGGAAGGCCTGATTCACGCAGTCTTCGCTGAACAGTTTATGTTAAGCTGTCTGTTACTTGAACTCTGTGAATAATTTACACTGGGAAGAAAAAGTATGTGAACCCTTTAGACTTACCTGGATTTCTTCATAAATTGGTCATAAAATCTGATCTGATCTTCATTTAAGTCAAAATAATAGATGCTCACAGTCTGCTTGAACTAATAACAAACAACAATTATAATTGTTCATGTCTTTATTGAACACACCGTGTAAACATTCACAGTGCAGGTTGGAAAAAGTATGTGAACCCTTGGATTTAATAATAGGTTGACCCTTCTTTGGCAACAATAACCTCAACCAAATGTTTTCTGTAGTTGCGGATCAGACCTGCACAACAGTCAGGAGGAATTTTGGGTCATTCCTCTTTACAAAACTGTTTCAGTTCAGCAATATTCTTGGGATGTCTGGTGTGAACCGCTCTCTTGAGGTCATGCCACAGCATCTCAATCAGGTTGTGGTCAGGACTGACTGGGCCACTCCAGAAGGCCTATTTTCTTCTGTTGAAGCTATTTTGTTGTTGATTTACTTCTGTGTTTTGGGCCATTGTCCTATTGCATCACCCAACTTCTGTTGAGCTTCAATTGGCAGACAGACAGCCTGACATTCTCCTGCAAAATGTCTTGATAAACTTGGGAATTTTTCCGTTGATAGCAAGCTGTCCCGGCCCTGAGGAAGCAAAGCAGCCCCAAACCATGATGCTCCCTCCAACATACTTTACAATTGTGATGAGGTTTTGATGTTGGTGTGCTGTGCCTTTTTCTCTCCACACATAGTGCTGTGTGTTCCTTGAAACAACTCAACTTTAGTTTAATCTGTCCACAGAATATTTTGCCAGAAGCTCTGTGGAACATCCAGGCGCTCTTTTGCGAACTTCAGACGAGCAGCAATGCTTTTTTGGACAGCAGAGGCTTCTCTCGTGGTGTCCACCCATGAACACCATTCTTGTTTAGTGTTTTATGTATTGTAGACTTGTCAACAGAGATGCTGTCTTACCGCGGACTTTCTTTTCGAGAAACTTTTGTAGCCCTTTCCAGCTTTATGCAAAGCAACAATTCTTAATCTTAGGTCTTCTGAGATCTCTTTTTGTTCGAGGCATGGTTCACATCAGGTAATGCTTCTTGTGAATAGCAATGTTTTTTGGGGGGCAGGGCAGCTCTAACCAATATCTCCAATCTCGTCTCACTGATTCGACTCCAGGTTAGTTGACTCCTGACTCCAATTAGCTTTTGGAGAAGTCATTAGCCTAGGGGTGCACATGCTTTTTCCAACCTACAGTGTGAATGTTTAAATTATGTGTTCAATATAGACAGGAAAAATACAATCAATTGTGTTTTATTTTAAGCACACTGAATTTGTCTATTGTTGTGACTTAGAAATCCAGGTGATTCCAAAGGGTTTACATACTTTTTCTTGCCACTGTATTTGGGCTGCATTATGAGGTGTAGTTAACTCTAATGAACTTATGCTCTGCAGCAGAGGTAACTCTGGGTCTTCCTTTCCTGTGGCGGTCCTCATGAGAGCCAGTTTCATCACAGCGTTTGATGGTTTTTGTGACTGCACTTGAAGACACTTGATCTTGGTCTTTTACAAAATAGGGCTATCTTCTGTATACCACCCCTAACCCAACTTATCTGCTCAAATGCATTTAAGAAGGAAAGGAATTCCACAAATTCACTTTTAACGTACACCTGTTAATTGAAATGCTTTCCAGGTGATTACCTCATGAAGCTGGTTGAGAGAATGCCAAGAGTGTGCAAAGCTGACATCATGGCAAAGGGTAGCTACTTTGAAGACTCTAAAATATATTTTGATTTGTTTAACACTTTTTGGGTTACTACATGATTCCATATGTGTTATTTCGTAGTTTTGATGTCTTCACTATTATTCTACAATGAAGAAAAGAGTAAAAATAAAGAAAAATGTGTTGGTGTGTCCAAACTTTTGACTGGTACTGTAAAATAAACAAAAAATATACTGCCCTACAAAAAAGGCTGTGATTCTGTATGAATGCCATCTACAACAAATGGTGAATTCCTAGCTAACACTTCACTGGACTGGCCATTGTACGCCAATGAAAGCTTCTCAATGTGATGCATTTAAACTCATACCAGGGTGAATGAAACATCGTCTCTCCATCTCTCCCCCAGGGCTTGGGCAACCTGCCCATATGCATGGCAAAGACCCACCTGTCCCTGTCCCACGACCCAGAGAGGAAAGGGGTGCCCACCGGCTTTACCTTGCCCATCAGGGACATCCATGCCAATTTGGGTGCTGGTTTTCTCTACCCCTTGGTTGGCACGGTGAGTACTGGGGCTGTCACTCATTCATATGAGTTACTCAGTGTTACTCATATGAATGCGGAACTGGAACATGACATGGAATACATGGGCATGTGACACATGGGTATAGTGAGGAATGCCAGTTAGCTGAAATGCTGAAACGAGTGACGACTTGAGCTTTTTAGAATCATTGCAAGAGAGATTCAGACACTGCAGACACTTTTGAAACTCCCCTGTAATATCGACGAGCATTCAGCTAAAATAAGATTCACACAGAGATTTTCACTAAGGCCACACACGTCTCTCATATTCCATCTCTGACTAACAGATAGATGACACCTGCCAAATAACATATCTCTTATTTTGACCAAAAGCCTCTTCTCCAAGATCAGTTGCATGCTCAGGCGATTGTTTTGAGGATTATTTTGTCTTCTCTTCACAAAATGTGCACATTTTGCTACAAGCACAATTTGAAAGGCAAGAAAGAATCTAATAACATTTTCACACTACCATGCTGACATTGTGCTTTTTTAGCAACTATGTTGGATGCGTAACCAGGCCAGCTCAGTAATGCATGGTTTGGCATGGTTTGGCTCGCCTTGGTTTAGTGCAAAAAGCCCTCAAGAGACAAATACAAAACAGAAACCCAATGAAGTACAGGTCACTAGACAGTCACTTTTCTTTGGATGAAGTCACATGTCAATAAAATCAGAAGACATATTCAAATATTTCACAAGGACTCAGAAAACCCCTCCTTCAACATAAACGCACACGTACAGTTGAAGTCGGAAGTTTACAAACACCTTAGCCAAATACATTTAAACTGAATTTTTTATTTTTTTAAATCGTGTAAAAATTCTGTCTTAGGTCAGTTAGGATTACCACTTTATTTTAAGAATGTGAAATGTAAGAATAATAGTAGAGAAAATTATTTCAGCTTTTATTTCTTTCATCGCATTCCCAGTGGGTCAGAAGATTATATACACTCAATTCGTATTTGGTGGCATTGCCTTTAAAATTATTTAACTAGGGTCAAACGTTTCGTGTAGCCTTCCACAAGCTCTCCACAATAAGTTGGGTGAATTTTGGTCCATTCCTCTTGACAGAGCTGGTGTAACTGAGTCAGGTTTATAGGCCTCCTTGCTTGCACATGCTTTTTCAGTTCTGCCCACAAATCTTCTATAGGATTGAGGTCAGGGCTTTGTGATGGCCACTCCAATACCTTGACTTTGCTGTCCTTATGCCACAACTTTGGAAGTCTGCTTGAGGTCATTGTTCATTTGGAATACCCATTTGAGACTTCCTGACTGATGTCTTGAGATGTTGCTTAAATATATCCACATAATTTCCTCCCTCATGATGCCATCTATTTTGTGAAGTGCACCAGTCCCTCCTGCAGCAAAAACACCCCCACAACATGATGCTGCCATCCCCGTGCTTCACGGTTGGGATGGTGTGCAATCCTCCCCCTTTTTCCTCCAAACATGGACAAACAGTTCTATTTTTGTTTCATCAGACCAGAGGATGTTTCTCCAACAAGTACGATCTTTGTCCCCATGTGCAGTTGCAAACCGTAGTCTGGCTGTTTTATGGTGGTTTTGGAGCAGTTGCTTCTTCCTTGCGGATCGGCCTTTCAGGTTATGTCGATATAGGACTCGTTTTACTGTGGATATAGGTACTTTTGTACCTATTTCCTCCAGAATTTTCACAAGGTTCTTTGCTGTTGTTCCCGGATTGATTTGCACTTTTCGCACCAAAGTACGTTCATCTCTAGGAGACAGAACGCGTCTCCTTCCTGAGCGGTCTGATGGCTGTGTGGTCCCATAGTGTTTATACCTGAGTACTATTGTTTGTACAGATGAACAAGGTACCTTCAGTGAATTCTAAGTGAAATTGTAAACAATTGTTGGAAAAATTACTTTTGTCATTCAGAAAGTAGATCTCCTAACCGACTTGCCAAAACTATAGTTTGTTAACAAGAAATTTGTGGAGTGGTTGAAAAACAAGTTTTAATGACTCCAACCTAAGTGTATTATGCTTCCGGGTTGGAGCGATCTGGTCGCATCCGCGCTTCGGTCTGCAGGTTGTATAACTTTTTCATTACATTTCATTACATTTCATTATAGTACAACGGTCTGATTTGTCTAATCTTAGCAATTTCCTCTTAGCTAGCTACATAGTCGTCGTTGTATCAAAGATAATTGCGTAATTATCGTATTTCGTCGTCTCCTATCTGTCCAACACGTTCACCGTCTACCGTAGCACTGTAGTACTATCACACTCAACTGAACGTCTTGATTAGTGTAGTGTTAGCTAGCTACATAGCTAGCTACATAGTTGTCTTTGCTGTCTTCGTATCCAAGATAATTGTGTAGCTTAGAGTGTGGAGTCTTAGAGTGATAATTGCGTTATTATCGTATTTCGTCGCCCTCCTATCTGCCTAGCAGCTAGCATACGTTCACCGGCTACCGTAGCACTGTAGTAACTATCACACTCAACCGAACGACTTGATTAGTGTAGTATTAGATAGCTACATAGTTGTCTTTGCTGTCTTCGTATCCAAGATAATTGTGTAGTTTAGAGTGTGTAGTCTTAGAGTGATTATCTTAATTCACCGAGGTTAGCTAGCCAGCTATTTTGTCGTCCTTAACGTAGGAGACACTCCTAGTTAGCCAATAGCCAGCCAACGTCTACTGAATAGAACTTTCGCATTCCGGTCGCATTCCGCGTCGCTCCACAGGTAGTATCACTTTTTCACTTCATTTCATTACAGTCCCAACGGTGTGATTTGTTTGATCGTAGCTAGCTACATAGCTAGCTACATAGCCGTCTTTGTTTCAAAGATAATTGTGTAGTCTAGAGCGATTTTCTAGGTTAGCTAGCCAGCTATTGTCGTTCTCCTACGCAACGTAACGTAACCAACACTGCTAGCTAGCCAGCTAGCTCCCGATAAGCAGCATTGTAGAAACTTCACACTCAACGGTACGACTTGATTAGGGTAGTGTCAACAACGCAGCTAGCCTACCCCAGCAGTACTCTATCATTTTAATCATTTTAGTCAATTAGATTCTTGCTACGTAAGCTTAACTTTCTGAACATTCGAGACGTGTAGTCCACTTGTCATTCCAATCTCCTCTGCATTAGCGTAGCCTCTTCTCTAGCCTGTCAACTGTGTCTGTCTATCCCTGTTCTCTCCTCTCTGCACAGACCATACAAACGCTCCACACCGCATGGCCGCAGCCACCCTAATCTGGTGGTCCCAGCGCGCACGACCCACGTGGAGTTCCAGGTCTCCGGTAGCCTCTGGAACTGCCGATCTGCGGCCAACAAGGCAGAGTTCATCTCAGCCTATGTCTCCCTCCAGTCCCTCGACTTCTTGGCTCTGACGGAAACATGGATCACCACAGACAACACCGCTACTCCTACTACTGCTCTCTCTTCGTCCGCCCACGTGCTCTCGCACACCCCGAGAGCTTCTGGTCAGCGGGGTGGTGGCACCGGGATCCTCATCTCTCCCAAGTGGTCATTCTCTCTTTCTCCCCTTACCCATCTGTCTATCGCCTCCTTTGAATTCCATGCTGTCACAGTTACCAGCCCTTTCAAGCTTAACATCCTTATCATTTATCGCCCTCCAGGTTCCCTCGGAGAGTTCATCAATGAGCTTGATGCCTTGATAAGCTCCTTTCCTGAGGACGGCTCACCTCTCACAGTTCTGGGCGACTTTAACCTCCCCACGTCTACCTTTGACTCATTCCTCTCTGCCTCCTTCTTTCCACTCCTCTCCTCTTTTGACCTCAACCTCTCACCTTCCCCCCCTACTCACAAGGCAGGCAATACGCTCGACCTCATCTTTACTAGATGCTGTTCCTCCACTAACCTCATTGCAACTCCCCTCCAAGTCTCCGACCACTACCTTGTATCCTTTTCCCTCTCGCTCTCATCCAACACTTCCCACACTGCCCCTACTCGGATGGTATCGCGCCGTCCCAACCTTCGCTCTCTCTCCCCCGCTACTCTCTCCTCTTCCATCCTATCATCTCTTCCCTCTGCTCAAACCTTCTCCAACCTATCTCCTGATTCTGCCTCCTCAACCCTCCTCTCCTCCCTTTCTGCATCCTTTGACTCTCTATGTCCCCTATCCTCCAGGCCGGCTCGGTCCTCCCCTCCCGCTCCGTGGCTCGACGACTCATTGCGAGCTCACAGAACAGGGCTCCGGGCAGCCGAGCGGAAATGGAGGAAAACTCGCCTCCCTGCAGACCTGGCATCCTTTCACTCCCTCCTCTCTACATTTTCCTCCTCTGTCTCTGCTGCTAAAGCCACTTTCTACCACTCTAAATTCCAAGCATCTGCCTCTAACCCTAGGAAGCTCTTTGCCACCTTCTCCTCCCTCTTGAATCCTCCTCCCCCTCCTCCCTCTCTGCAGATGACTTCGTCAACCATTTTGAAAAGAAGGTCGACGACATCCGATCCTCGTTTGCTAAGTCAAACGACACCGCTGGTTCTGCTCACACTGCCCTACCCTGTGCTCTGACCTCTTTCTCCCTCTCTCTCCAGATGACATCTCGCGTCTTGTGACGGCCGGCCGCCCAACAACCTGCCCGCTTGACCCTATCCCCTCCTCTCTTCTCCAGACCATCTCCGGTGACCTTCTCCCTTACCTCACCTCGCTCATCAACTCATCCCTGACCGCTGGCTACGTCCCTCCCGTCTTCAAGAGAGCGAGAGTTGCACCCCTTCTGAAAAAACCTACACTCGATCCCTCCGATGTCAACAACTACAGACCAGTATCCCTTCTTTCTTTTCTCTCCAAAACTCTTGAACGTGCCGTCCTTGGCCAGCTCTCCCGCTATCTCTCTCAGAATGACCTTCTTGATCCAAATCAGTCAGGTTTCAAGACTAGTCATTCAACTGAGACTGCTCTTCTCTGTATCACGGAGGCGCTCCGCACTGCTAAAGCTAACTCTCTCTCCTCTGCTCTCATCCTTCTAGACCTATCGGCTGCCTTCGATACTGTGAACCATCAGATCCTCCTCTCCACCCTCTCCGAGTTGGGCATCTCCGGCGCGGCCCACGCTTGGATTGCGTCCTACCTGACAGGTCGCTCCTACCAGGTGGCGTGGCGAGAATCCGTCTCCTCACCACGTGCTCTCACCACTGGTGTCCCCCAGGGCTCTGTTCTAGGCCCTCTCCTATTCTCGCTATACACCAAGTCACTTGGCTCTGTCATAACCTCACGTGGTCTCTCCTATCATTGCTATGCAGACGACACACAATTAATCTTCTCCTTTCCCCCTTCTGACGACCAGGTGGCGAATCGCATCTCTGCATGTCTGGCAGACATATCAGTGTGGATGACGGATCATCACCTCAAGCTGAACCTCGGCAAGACGGAGCTGCTCTTCCTCCCGGGGAAGGACTGCCCGTTCCATGATCTCGCCATCACGGTTGACAACTCCATTGTGTCCTCGTCCCAGAGCGCTAAGAACCTTGGCGTGATCCTGGACAACACCCTGTCGTTCTCAAATAACATCAAGGCGGTGGCCCGTTCCTGTAGGTTCATGCTCTACAACATCCGCAGAGTACGACCCTGCCTCACACAGGAAGCGGCGCAGGTCCTAATCCAGGCACTTGTCATCTCCCGTCTGGATTACTGCAACTCGCTGTTGGCTGGGCTCCCTGCCTGTGCCATTAAACCCCTACAACTCATCCAGAACGCCGCAGCCCGTCTGGTGTTCAACCTTCCCAAGTTCTCTCACGTCACCCCGCTCCTCCGCTCTCTCCACTGGCTTCCAGTTGAAGCTCGCATCCGCTACAAGACCATGGTGCTTGCCTACGGAGCTGTGAGGGGAACGGCACCTCACTACCTCCAGGCTCTGATCAGGCCCTACACCCAAACAAGGGCACTGCGTTCATCCACCTCTGGCCTGCTCGCCTCCCTACCACTGAGGAAGTACAGTTCCCGCTCAGCCCAGTCAAAACTGTTCGCTGCTCTGGCCCCCCAATGGTGGAACAAACTCCCTCACGACGCCAGGACAGCGGAGTCAATCACCACCTTCCGGAGACACCTGAAACCCCACCTCTTTAAGGAATACCTAGGATAGGATAAAGTAATCCTTCTCCCCCCCCCCCTTAAAAGACCTAGATGCACTATTGTAAAGTGGCTGTTCCACTGGATGTCATAAGGTGAAAGCACCAATTTGTAAGTCGCTCTGGATAAGAGCGTCTGCTAAATGACTTAAATGTAATGTATGTAAACTTCCGACTTCAACTGTACGTGCGCACGCACGCACACACACACACACAAAATTAAACTGAGGAGACAAATTCAATGAGATTGAGTTTCATCTATGCGGGTGAGCTGTCTGAACAGCGTTGTGGTGCTGACGAAGCCAAGACACTGTTGCCCAGAATTACTCAGAGGATATTTTTTACGATATTTGCTAGGTTGCACCGGGGTTCTGAATATGGATGTGTACGGAAGGAAACTGCTGTCACTTGTCTATCCCAAGGAGTGCCACCGAATCCAAGCAGACCTGTCAGTCTACTCTAGCCTACTTGGAGTACACAGTGAAACCGTGCGTAATTTATAATGGCAAGAATACCAAGGCGAATGGATGCACATGCTGCATTAGCATCGATACAAAATTGAACGAAAACGACTCAGACGGTGGGGAAGAAATGAATCATGACATCTCTGATTGTTCTTCTGATTCTGAGCCTCAGGCTGAGCATACATCTCTGAGGTCCAATAGCAAAAAAGCCAGGATGGTGCGCACTAAACAGGTGCTGTCACGTATATGCCGGGATTCAGGAAGCAAGTACAGAAGGTGAGTTTTATAATGATAAACGCAGATGAACAAAACATGAGACCGTGAATCAAAACAAACCAATACTACCTGATGACTGAGGCTACTGAGGGCTAAAAAAGGGGAAGGTAATCAAGGTGATGATGAAGTCCAGGTGTGCGTAATGGTGGAAAGTAGGTGTGCGTAATGATGGGATACAGGTGTGTGTGGTAATGGTTGCCAGGGCCGCTGGTTAGTAGCCTGGTAACATCTTGCGCTGGAGAGGGGGAGAGGGAGTAAGCGTGACAGGTGTCTACACCACCACCAAATGAAACAGTGAGAGAGGAGAGAGGAAGGGAAGGCACTGTTTGGGTAGAACAAGCCGGTGACAATGCTATGGGCCGATTAACTGAGCGAGCAGACCCTACATCTCAAGCAAAAAACAACTTCAGCAACACTCACCATCATTCATTATTCATTATTTATGTGATATGGACAACCTCCAACCGATGCCACTGCGGGCTGACAATTAACTATATATAATCATTATAATGCCATTATTGTTTTTGTGCTGATTTTCACTATTTATCAAGCACACTTGGCACTTATAATGATGTTTAGGCTACTGATGTTTTCATTATTTGACCATGCGTCTTACTGACTGCGGTGGTTGGGGTATTTTTTTATATTTTTTTGTCATAATAATCAAATCTGTTACGCTGTTACAACACATGCTTTCTGTTTCATAGTTGTATCAAAGGCACCCCATGAATAACATGTATTTAACAGATGTAGGTGCCTTCAAAGTATTCATGCCCCTTGACTTTTTCCACATTCTACTTTTTTAAGTTCATATATTTAAAATATAATAAAATTAGATTTGTCAAAGTAGAATGATGTTTTTTGAAATTTCTACAAATTAATACAGAATGAAAAGCGGAAATGTCTTGAGTCAATAAGTATTCAACCCCTTTGCTATGGCAAGTCTAAATAAGTTCAGGAGTAAAAATGTGCTTAAAAGTCACATAATAAGTTGCATGGACTCTGTGTGCAATATGACTACCTCATCTATGTAGCCCACATGTACAAGGTAAAAAAAAAAAATTAAAATAATTTTGGGTGGCTGGTCAGTACTGGTCACTACCCTTAAAGGTACTGACCAGTACCATGTGAGTACCGAACAGTGTGTGCCATTAGCACATCTGAAGTATCCTATGGGTGTAACTGTACAACTTGCCATTGGTTCTACCTGGAACAAGAGGGTTGCTTATGATGGTTCTAAATGGAACTCAAAATGGCAGAATTTTCCCTGCAGGGAAAAATGAAGTACCATTTTTTTGGTAATAACTAGCACCTTTTTTTGTTATTGAGTGTAGTAACAAAAAAGGTAGCATATTGCAACCTGCTGCTCTCCAGATACTGTATTATTGTTCTTACACATTTCTTATCTTCCTCTATCCGCCCTATACTAGACGAGTGTACCACCCCAATCTCCAGCCTTCTCCTGTTTCCATGACAACGACTTCAGCACCGAGAGCAAATAGTCCCTGCCTCCTCTGGGGTGAGTTCACAGGGCAACGGGCTGAATGACTAAATCACTACCTTTACTTTGTTTGACATAATCGATTTATAATTAAATGGAATCAAAAACATGAATTCACTTACAATCATGAGAGGTTGTGTTGTGCCTCTGCTCTTGTGACTAATTTGATCTCGTTTCTCATTTGAATAGTAATGTTTCTCGTCTGGAATCCAATTCAGTTTGAAAGCCAATGGTAAAATATGTTTGCATCCCAAATGGCACCCTATTCCTTATTTAGTACACTACGTTTGACCAGGGCCCTATGGTCAAAAGTAGTGCACTAAATAGGGAATATGGTGACATTTGGGCCGTAGACAAGGTCTGTGTAAGGCTTTGAAAATGTGTTTTTATTAAGCATTTTATTGCTGACTGTGTTGGTTCCCTGCTGCACCTGTTTGTCAGTGTGTAACTCATTCTCTCTCTCTCTCTCCCTCTCCCACTCTTTCTCTCACCCACACTATTTCTCTCTCTCTACCCCCTGTCTCTCTTCCCCACTCTACACTCTTAGGAAAAAGGGTTCCAAAGGGATTATCTTGCTATCCCTATAGGATAACCATGTTTTGTTCTATGTACAACCTTCGGGATCCATGAACCGAAAGGGGTTTAACCTGCAACTAAACATAATGATTCAAAGGGTTATCATATGGTGACAGCCAAATAACACTTTTAGGTTCTAGAAAGCACCTTTTTTTCTAAGAGTGTACCCCCATTCCTTTTTTCCACTTTACTTCTCTCCCTCCCCTGCATTTCTCTCCCATCCATTCCTATCTTGCCTGTCTCTTTAGCCTCTCTTTTCTCTCTCTCCTCCATCTCCTCTTTTCCATCTGTCATTCTCCCACCCTCCTTAATCCTTTTCTTTCTTTGTGCTTTTCTAAAAGAGTTGGAAATCATTAATCTCAAGAGGAGTGAAGACCTCTGTCCCCTCCAACTACTGTCAGCAACAGACAACCACAGTACAACAGGAAACCCAATCAAACCATTGAGAACTACAATAGAACCAATGTTCTTCAACCCTGGTCCCGGGGAACCCACAGGGTGTGCAGGCATCAGGCGAGTTTGCTAGTGCTGGGCTGGAACAAAAGCCTACTCACGCTGTGGTTGAAGAACACTGCCTCTACACACAGTACCATTATCAACCACACACTCAGTAAATCAGCTAACTACCATTCTTTGTAGATATACTGTAACAACCCCTTTCATTAAATGTGGACCAAACAAGGAGAAAAATTTCAGAAAAAAAGACATGAGAAGGAAAAAGGCAATATGCTCCATCTCACACCTGTTCTCCTGCTGTCCCTAATGGACCATGTTCATTGGACTTTTCTCTTTCCCTTAATTCAATTCAACTTAAGGGCTTTATTGGCATGGGAAACATATGTTAACATTGCCAAAGCAAGTGAAGTAGATAATAAACAAAAGTGAATTTAACACAAATTAATAGTAAACATTAAACTCACAGAAGTTCCAAAAGAATAAAGACATGTCAAATGTCATATCATGTGTTGTAATGATGTGCAAATAGTCAAAGTACAAAAGGGAAAGTAAATAAACATATAAATAGGTTGTATTTACAATGGTGTTTGTTCTTCACTGGTTGGCCTTTTCTTGTGGCAACAGGTCACAGATCTTGCTGCTGTAATGGCACACTGTGATATTTCACCCAATAGATTATCAAAATTTAATTATTTTTTAAATTCTTTGTGGATCTGTGTAATCTGAGGGAAATATGTGTCTCTAATTTGGTCATACATTTGGCAGGATGTTAGGAAGTGCAGCTCAGTAGCCACCTTATTTTGTGGGCACACAGCCTGTCTTCTCTTGAGAGCCAGGTCTGCCTACGGCTGCCTTTCTCAATAGCAAGGCTATGCTAACTGAATCTATACATAGTCAAAGCTTTCCGTTTGGGTCAGTCACAATGGTCAGGTATTTTGCCACAGTGTGCTCTCTGTCTAGGGCCAAAAAGTATTCTAGTTTGCTCTGTTTTTTTGTTAATTCTTTCCAATGTGTCAAATAATTATATTTTTGTTTTCTCATGATTTGGATGGGTCTAATTGTGTTGCTGTTCTGGGGCTCTTTGGGGTGTGGGGGTTAATTTCTGTATTATCAAATGAGGAGAGAAAAACTTAGCACACAAATCAGAGTTATACTTAAACTGAATCTTTATTAGTGAGAGCTCTGTATGGCTGGTCGACAAAACAACCTTGTTGAGAGCCCCGAGACAAAGGATACAAATATATTTCATAGCCAAGATACACCCCATTTAGTCTACATGACAAACAGACCTGTGGAATGGGTCACAAGGTGAGACTTGATAAATGAGAAAGGAATATCACCGAGCCAGCATCTGCTATGAAGACTGTCCTTATTGTACAACATTTGGCCCCCAAAACATTCTATGGCATAAGTCATTTGTCAACTCCAGAAACCCCCTTCTCAAGTAAATCCCCTCCTTAACCACACGCCTAGACAAGCTCACTGAGGAGAGTGAGCCTCTAGGTCAATCACTATCCAAGGATAGGTGCAACATCAGAGATGACATACAATGGTTCCAAACACTACCCCACACATCTTGTCTCAGACCTTATCTCCCCTAAGGCCAATAGAGGGAGTGACTGGCGCACAGACATTGTGGAGAATAGTAAATGGTTTCCGATAAATCATGGTTTAAAATAGGTAAAGACACAATCGCAACATTGAAGACAACATTGATAACATTGAAGACAATGTGCCCTCCTGTTCTCTTCTTTTTCTGATATTCTGCATAGCACCAGGGACATGTGAAAGACAAGCCTGACTTCTCCCCTCTCTGGGCCCCAGGTGACTGAGGCCCATTTGGGGAGTAAGTGCGACTACCAACACCAGAGTCTGAAGGGATATAATCTAACAACAAGAGTTCAACAGTTTTAAGCATATTAACTTCTTCGTACTAGGGAGCAGTATTTTGATTTTTGGATGAATGAGGTGCCCAATTTAAACTACCTGTTACTCAGGCCCAGAAGCTAGGATTTGCATATGCATGCTAGTATTGGATAGAAAACACTGTAAAGTTTCAAAACTGTTAAAATAATGTCTGTGAGTATAACATAACTGATATGGCAGGCGAAAACCTGAGGACAATCCATACAGATTATTTTTTCAGCTCACCACTGATTACCATGGCTGGGAATGTGAATATAAAAGGAAGACCTCCCAGATTGCAATTCCTAGGGCTTCCACTAGATGTCAACCGTCTTTGAAAAGAGGTTCAGGTTTGTTTTTTGAAATGAAAAATTAGCTTGAATTTGTAGTTTTTCTATGTGGCTCCCATTTTGGCTGTAGTGTTTGTTGTGTGTTCCGGTGAGGGCGTGCACTTTGTTATTTATCTCCGGTAATGGTCTCCGGTATTCTCTGTCTTCAATTGTATCGTTTATTTATATATTAGGGTACCTGAGGATTGATTAGGAATGTTGTTTGATATGTTTGGAAGAAGTTTATTGGTAACTTGCGGGATTCATTTGTATGCATTTTGAACGAGGGAAACTAGTGGATTACTGAGTCAAGCGCGCCAACTCGACTGACTTTTTGGGGTATAAAGAAGGACTTTATCGAACAAAATGACCATTTGTAATGTAGATGGGACCCTTGGGATTGCAAACAGAGGAAGATCTTCAAAGCTAGGGGATTTATTTTATTGCTATTTCTGACTTTTGTGACGCCTCTGCTTGGTTGGAAAATGTATGTAATGCTTTTGTGTGCAGGGGCGCTGTCCTCAGATAATCGCATGGTGTGCTTTCACCGTAAAGCCTTTTTGAAATCTGACAAAGCGGCTGGATTAACTAGAAGTTTTTAAATGATGTCTGACACTTGTATTTTCATGAATGTTTAATATTACGATTTCTGTCATTTGAATTTGGCGCCCTACAATTTCACAGGATGTTGTCAAAGTGGGACGCTAGCGTCCCAATGATCCGTAAGAAGTTTTAAGCAGATAAGACATCTTAATTATTACGTTACCGAACTAATTCTGATTCTCCCACCATAGGAGTCTGTTTGTGTTTGTGGACAGAACCCCAGGACCAGCTTGCTTATTAAGGGTCTCTTCTCCAGGTTAATCTCTCTGGAGGTGATGGCTTTGTTATTGAAGGGTTGGGAATTGCTTCCTTTTAGGTGGTTGTAGAATATAAAACTCCTTAAGGATCGGGGTCCCGCTAGCGGGACAGCTTCCGGTTCGACTGAAGGGCGCATAATTCAAATGAATTCTAATAAATATTATGGATTTTAACATTTAGGTACATATGTGTCTTATATCGGCTGAAAGCTTCAATTCTTCTTAATCTTACATTCTTGTTAATCTAACTGCACTGTCTGATTTACAGTAGCTATTACAGTGAAAACATGCCATGTGATTGTTTGAGGATTGCGCCCCACATCAAAATATTTTTCCACCGGCACAGGTTTCATACATTTACATATAAAGATTAAATATTGAATTACTTTTGAAAATCTTCCTCTGATTTGTCATCCAAAGGGTCCCAGCTATAACATGTACTGTCATTTTGTTAGATAAAATCCTTCTTTATATCCCAAAAAGTCAGTTTAGTTGGTGCCATCGATTTGAGTAATCCACTCGTTCAACTTGCAGAGAAAGGAATCCGAAAAACTACCCCTATACTTTGTTTCAACAAGTCAAAATACATTTCTATTTACTCCTTAGATACCTTAAAATGTAATAAAACTATAATATTTATTTTGGAAAAAAGTTAGGAAAATGATTTTGCATATTTTCTTCATGGCGCGCGCAAACACGGATTTCCAAGACTGTGTCCTTCTACTAAAACTGTTATGTCTTATTCGTCTTTGAAGTTTCAAGCTTGAAACCTTGAAAATAGACTGCTAACACCATATGGAAGCCATAGGAATTGCATAAAGGGAGCTAATTTACAATATGACCCTTCTCTTGCATTTCTAAGAGGATGGTCTCTCCCTCAACAAAAAAAAAACATTTTTTTTTCCTTTTGGATTTTCTCCTACCATATCGATTGTGTTATATTCTCCTACATTGAAATGTTAAAATAATGTGTTTTCTTTCCAATGGTATCAATTATATGCATATCCTGGCTTCAGGGCCTGAGCTACATGCAATTTACTTTGGGCTCATCATTCAGGCGGAAATTGAGAAAAAAGGAGCCTAGCCCTAAATTAACGGCTCTCTTCTGAATTTTAATCATTGGCGGGTATAGGCCTAATTCTGCTCACCGTGTATTATTCTGTGTTTTACGTTGTACACAGAGGATGTTTTTTGCATAATTCTGCATGTAGAGTTTCAATTTCATGTTTTTCCCAGTTTGTGAATTCTTGGTTGGTGAGTGGACCCCAGTCCTCTCAACCATAAAGGGCAATGGGTTCTATAACTGATTCAAGTATTTTTAGCCAGATCCTAATTGGTATGTCAAATTTTATGTTCCTTTTGATGGCATGGAATGCCCTTCTTGTCTCTCAGGTAGATCACACCTTTGGAAGATACCTGTGGCGCTAATGTTTAGACTGAGGTATGTATAGTTTTTTGTGTGCTCTATGCCAACAGTTCTAGATTTAATTTGTATTTGTAGTCCTGGCAACTGGATCTTTTTTTTGGGACACTATTTTATCTTACTGAGATTTACTGTCAGGGCCCATGTATGACAGAATCTGTGCAGAATATCTAGGTACTGCTGTTGGCCCTCCTTGGTTGGGGACAGAAGCACCATATCATCACCAAACAGTAGACATTTGACTTCAGATTCTAGTAGGGTGAGGCCGGGTGCTGCAGACTGTTCTAGTGCCCTCGCCAATTCGTTGATATATATATGTTGAAGAGGGTGGGGCTTAAGCTCCATCCCTGTCTCACCCCACGGCACTGTGGAAAGAAACGTGTGTGTTTTTGCCAATTTTAACCGCACACATGTTGTTTGTGTACATGGATTTTATAATGTCGTATGTTTTTCTCCAAACACCACTTTCCATCAATTTGTATAGCAGACCCTCATCCCAAATTGAATCATAAACTTTGTTGAAATCAACAAAGCATGAATGTGGTCTGTCGTACGGTAATTTGCTAAAAAGCCAATTTGACATTTGATCCGTACATTGTTTTCACTGAGGAAATGTACGAGTGTGCTGTTAATGATAATGCCGAGGATTTTCCCAAGGTTGCAGTTGACGCATATCCCACGGTAGTTATTGGGGTCAAATTTGTCTCCACTTTATTTTTTGCATTACAACCTGTAAATTAAATAGATTTTTATTTGGATTTCATGTAATGGAAATACACAAATAGTCCAAATTAGTTAAGTGAAATGAAAAAAAAAATCTAAACATTATATAAAATAAAAAACGGACAAGTGGTGTTTGCATATGTATTCACCCCCTTTGCTATTAAGCACCTAAATAATATCTGGTGCAACCAATTACCTTCAGAAGTCACATAATTAGTTAAATAAAGTCAACCTGTGTACAATCTAAGTGTCACATGATCTCAGAATATATACACCTGTTCTGAAAGGCCCCAGAGTCTGCAACACCACCAAGCAAGGGGCACCACCAAGCAAGGGGCACCACCAAGCAAGCGGCACCATGAAGATCAAGGAGCTCTCCAAACAGGTCAGAGACAAAGTAGTGGAGAAGTGGCACCACAACAAACCTGCCAAGAGAGGGCCTCCCACCAAAACTCACCCACCAGGCAAGGTGGGCATTAATCAGAGAGGCAACAAAGTGCTGCAATGCTCCACATCGGAGATTGGAGTATCTGTCCATAGGACCACTTTAACTTCTTATGGGCAGTGCTAGTGTCCCACCTGGCCAACATCCAGTGAAATTGCAGAGCGCCAAATTCAAAATACAGAAATAGTCCAATTTAACGTTCATAAAAATATAAGTGTCATACATCGCTTAAAGATGAACTTCCTGTTATTCCAGCCGCTGTGTCAGATTTCAAAAAGGCTTTACGGCGAAAGGATACAATACGATTATCTGAGGACAGCGCCCCGTTTAAAAATCAAACAAACATTTTGCATCCAAGTAAAGGAATTAATCAAGTCAGAAATAGCGATAAAATGAATCACTTACCTTTGATGATCTTCATGCACTCACAAGAGTCCCTGTTATACAATATATGTTTGTTTTGTTCGATAAAGTCCCTCTTTATGTCCCAAAAACTCAATTTTGTTGGCGTCTTTTGTTCAGTAACCCACTGGCTCAAAGGCGGTCACGACATGCAGACAAATACATCCTAATAGTACAGGTAAAGTATGTCGAAACATGTCAAACAATGTTTATAATCAATCCTCAGGTTGTCTATTGTCTAAATAATTTATAATATTTCAACCGGACAACAGAGTCTTCAATAGAAAGGAAAAACAATGAACGGCGCGCAATCGGTCATGCCGGCAAAACAGCTCCGGTTCATTCTACAGTCCACTTAGAAAATGGTCTCATTCTTCATCATATTTCAGAATACAAGCCTGAAACCATGTCTAAAGACTGTTGACATCTAGTGGAATGCTTCACAGAGTTCAAGTAACAGACACGTCTCCATATCAACTGTTCAGAGGAGACTGCGTGAATCCACTATTAAAGAAGAGACTTGTTTGTGCCAAGAAACACAAGCAATGGATATTAGACCGGTGGAAATATGTCCTTTGGTCTGATGAGCAGTGGTGGAAAAAGTACCCAATTGTCATAAAGTAAAGATAACAAAATGTCTTATGTAAAAGTTAGTTAAAATACTACTTTAGTAAAAGTATTTGATTTAACATTTACTTAAGTATCAAAAGTAAATGTAATCGGGAAAATATACTTAAGTAACAAAATTAAAAGTATAAATGATTCAAAATTCCTTATATTTGTCACGGTTTTCATATGGTGAAGGAGAGTCGGACCAAACTGCAGCGTGTCGATTGCGATCCATGTTTATTTAAACAAACGTAAACACGACTAAACACGAACACTACAAAACAAATAAACGAAAACCGAAAACAGCCTATACTTGTGTCAACTAACATCAAACAAGGACACGAAGGACAATCACCCACAATACGACAATCACCCACAATACGACCAAAGAATATGGCTGCCTAAATATGGTTCCCAATCAGAGACAACGAAAAACACCTGCCTCTGATTTAGAACCACTTCAGACAGCCATAGACTTTCCTAGAACACCCCACTAAGCTACAATCCCACTAAGCTACACACCACATACAAAAACCAATGTCACACCCTGGCCTGACCAAATACATGAAGAAAAACACAAAATACTTCGACCAGGGTGTGACAATATTAAGCAAACCATAAGATTTTCTAGTTTTTAAAATGTATTTATGGAAAGCCAGGGGCACACTTCAACACTCAGACATCATTTACAAACTAAGCATTTGTGTTTAGTGAGTCTGCCAGATCAGAGGCTGTAGGGAAGACCAGGGATGTTCTGTTGATAAGTGTGTGAATTAGATAATTTTCCTGCTAAGCATTCAAAATGTCAATAGTACTTTTGGTTGTCAGGGAATGTAATGAGTAGAAAGTACATTATTTTCGTTAGGAATGTAGTGAAGTTAAAGTTGTCAAAAAATAAGTAGTAAAGTAATGTACAGACACACCCTGATTTGTTTCACCTCTCTTGCGCATGTCTCCACCCCACACCCATTTGATCCTTTTATTGCCTGTGTATTTATACCGGTGTTCTGTCTGCTGCACGGGGACAAAGACCAACCAAACACTATACAAAACACAGGGTTGAAATCCAAACAAAAGAGCGAGGAGTACCTTGAATAAATAACACAAGCGCACAATGATTAACATACGGGACGAGACACGTAATCGTCTGCGCAATCCACAATGGCAGGAAGGCCAAAACACACAGCACAGGTACTCACACGAACCAACTGACATTGTAACAATAATCGACAGCACCATGGTGAACAAAGGGCACACTTGTACAATTACTAATCAATGGGAATAGGGGCCAGGTGTGCATAAGGAAAGTTCCAGAGGGATCTGTGACAGTAACCCCCCGACGCACTAGCAGTGCAACGAGGATGATCACAGGAACGCAGTATGAGTCGAACAGGACCCGATGCAGCTGCCGAAGTTGTGGCATGCATCGGACGGGCCAGTTGCAGCTGCCGAAGTGGTGTCATCGTTGGACGGGCCAGTTGCAGCTGCCGAAGTGGTGTCATCGTTGGACGGGCCAGTTGCAGCTGCCGAAGTTGTGTCATCGTTGGACGGGCCATTTGCAGTGCCGTCGGATGGACCGGATGTGGCGACGTCGGACGGGCCAGTTGCAACTGCAGAAGTTGCATCGTTGGACGCACACCCTGTGGTGACATCGGACGGCCCGGATTGCAACTGCAGAAGTTGCATTGTTGGACGGACACCCTGTGGCGACATCAGACGGCCCGGATTGCAACTGCAGAAGTTGCATCGTTGTACGGACACCTTGTGGCGACATCGGACGGCTCTGATTGCAACTGCAGAAGTTGCATCGTTGGACGGACACCTTGTGGCGACATCGGACGGCCCGGATTGCAACTGCAGAAGTTGTGGCGGCGCTGGACAGACCAGTAATCATCTGAGCAATCCACAATGGCAGGAAAGCCAAAACACACAGCACAGGTACTCACACATACCAATGGACATTGTAACAATAATCGACAGGACAATGGTGAACAAAGGGCACACTTATACAATTACTAATCAATGGGAATAGGGACCAGGTGTGCGTAAGGAAAGTTCTGGAGGGATCCGTGACAGGCAGTAGGCATCTTCCCAGGTTATTTTGTCCAAAATCAGGTTGTAGGTTTGGAGTTTTGATTTGGACTTTAGGTTATCTTGTGGAGGGTAGTATCCTGTATATGTCCTTGCCAAAAATTCCAAGTTTATCTAACTCTAAATGGGCTCTGGCCAGAAGTTGTGCACTATAAAGGGAGTAGGGTTCCATTTGGGACACAGTCATAGGTAGCATCTCCAGGAATAGACCCCAGGCAGCGCTACTGCTGCTGTGGAGAATTAGCCAGCCTGTCCATCAGCACTTAGTGTGAAAGGGGATTTTGAAGAACCTAGCTAGCTAGCCACATGGACTGAAAGGGAAGTGTGTGTGTCTGTGCACGCACTTACTTGCATAAAGTCTCATATGCTGTTTTGTTGGCACAATATGAGATACCACAGGACCAATCATATGCTGTTTAATATGATCATATTAAGACTTTTAAGAAGAACAGCACTTTTACCAATGTGGTGTTGATATTTTAATACTTTTGATATCACCAAAGCGCTTTAGGCCTTTTCTTATTCCTGCAGGCTTTCATTACTGACTTTTCATTTGGAAATGTCATTTGGCCACAAAAGTATTACAGAAATGTGAATGCATAATTGAAGGAGTGAATCAAATATATCTTGGTTGTTGTGTTTTTGTACTGTAGTTATATGCTGTCTTTTTAGGATATACAAATTAAGACATATTTCATGGGCTCTTTATCCTCTGGTAATAGTTTTTGAAAATGCCAAATGAGGCTCCATATGTCCAGACAGTGAGTGCATAAATGTTTTGCATATGTACAATGCCGCTTATGTGACCCCTGTGGGACTTTAACCCATGACCTTGATATTGCAGGCCACACGTTCTTTCCAACCGAGCCACACAGGACTTATTGTATTCAATTCAACCTACAACATATAAAGTCTGTACACTACGTAAATGAACTGAGGCAAGAGCTGAAACTGCATGATGATAAAATGGTCACTTTAGTGACAGTACCCACATGATAAAATACTATAGTACACTGTTGTATAAATACTATAGTATTCACTGTAGTGTTTTTACAAACCTTACTGTAGTATTCAATGTACAGTGATGTTGTAGTGTTTACTGTGTTATGGACATGACTTTAGTATACCGTAATAAATACTGTAATAAAAGTAATTACTGTGCTTGTGGACTGTAGTATACTGTAGTAATTAATGTAGTATATTTGGTGACTGTAGTATAGTTAAGCATTAAGGCACGGGGGGGTGTGGTACAGTATATGGCCAAAATACCACGGCTAAGGGCTGTTCTTATGCACGACGCAAACCCCCAAGGTGCCATGTTGCTATTATAAATGGATTACTAACTTAATTAGAACAGTAAAAATAAATGTTTTGTCATACCTGTAGTATACGGTCTGATATACCACGGCTTTCAGTCAATCAGCATTCTGGGCTCAAACCACCCAGTTTATAATGTAGTATTTACTGTAGTGTTTTTGCAGACTGTAGTAAACTATAATATTTACTGTAGTGTTTCTGCAGACATTACTGTAATATTTACTACTGTGTTATTATATTTGACATAGAAGTGGAAGCAGTCTCCTGGTTGAAAACTTAATGGCATATATAAAAATAGCTCATTTTCCATAATCAATAGATAGGTGGGACTGAAATCTGAGCAGATAGGCTCAGGGCCCCTGCTCTTTTCCATAAGCTGTAGGGAACACAATATATTGTCTATACTTGACATGTAAGGTTTCTCACTTATGGGAGGCACAACTTTTTATATGGGGGAGGGGAATGGGCAGGATATATGCAAATGATATACTGTAGTATATAATTTAGTATTTACTGTAGTGGTTTTGCGCTCTGTAGTATACTGTAGTATTTAATATAGTATATTACAGTATACCACAAACTTCTATAATAAGTACTACATATGATTGAGGAATACTACAGTGTGTAGTATAGTATTCTACAGTTTACTACAGAATTCTATAGTAATATTCTATATATCATAAACTGTAGTATTTTTTTAATGTGGCTAATCCCACCTGTACTAATTTACTCACTTATCAACATCCTTAAATGTAATAATTTAGCCTTTTATAATTGCCAATCAATATACCTAATGAATTAGTCCAATATGCAGTCATTCTCTAAATTAAGAAGCCGTGGGAACACATTCACAATCAGTTTTTAGTGACATTTTTCTGATGTTGACAATCTTGTGAATCCCCAAGAGTGTAGAATTTAGAAAAAGCGTCCACATGCATAGAACCTTATAAGTAGAATCCTTAATTAAAACTTTATTAAAGAGGTCATCTCGCCTGTGTTTTGGTAAAAACCGGAGGGATGGGCCTGGATAAATGTGACCACTCTCAAATTCAGTTATGGATGCATGGACTGACCATCCATGATAACAAAATGTGAGGCAATTTTTTGATTACGTTTACATTGTTTACAATAACAGAGTAAAATATGCTAATATTTGGGGTTTTGATGGGGTATGACAGCTGAATTAAGCTCATGAGGCATTCATAAGTTATATTCTTCAAGATCAATGGGTAAAGACAGTACTGTGTCATTCATTTATAAGTCCCAAAATTGATGTAACAACTAAGGATTCAAGATTTAATAACTGCATTCTATCATAATTGACACACACACACACACACATGGAGAGAGATTAGCCAACAACTAAAGGCTCATTAGATAAGGAAAGGGACATTGCTTTCTTTCCTCAGCTCCTCTCCTTATTACCACTGGAAAGCACAGAAAGGAGGCAATTCGATTGAGTCAAGGCATCACAACGTTTTGCAAAAAAGAAGTCTTCTTCCTCAGCGGTGATAATGAGAAATCTGTTGTGTTATTCTCCATTAAAATGACCACTTACCTCGATCTCCTTGCACACACACACACACGCACACACAAATGTGTACACACACACACACACACACACACACGTGCACGCTCACACACACATACACACACTCCTCATATTGACTTCAGAGAGAGGCCAGTGTAAGCTTTGTTCTCCCCTTTGTTCTTTCAGCAACAGGAAATGTCAATTATTATGTGGGTTCTAATTATTGGAATTTTATGGGGGGTTTGAGACATTTTTCGAAAGAGAAAATCAAATCTTATATTTCAAAGTTTAAATTACAAACTTCAGAAGCCTTTTTAAACCCCAAATAACTCAGGGAGCTTATGCAAGTCTTGAAAGCAAGGTCACTCCCAATCCAAGCGTGGCTCACTAGAACCAACATCCAACTATTTTTTTGCCCTCAATTTTTTTGCCCTCAAATTTGTTTGATTAACATCCAGCATCTCTCTCTTTCTCTCTCTGGTATTTATTTGTGAATCAAATTTTCCTCTGAATCCCAGGGACTCTTGATTTTGACTTGTTTCATTCAATATTTAGGACTATGAAATAGATGTCCCTTTCCTCCTCAAATGCACTGTCTGGAAAGGGGACATGGGGGGAATTGAGACCCATAAGCATAAATGGAACTGAATTCCCTTTTTATACACTATTCTCTCTATGCATAATCTGACTTTGAACTTAAGCATGGGGAAATGTATGTGCCTGCCAGCTAAACATTTGGGGTGGAGATCACAGAAATGGATGTGTGTCTACAGGAGGTGTGTCTACAGGAGGTGTATCTACAGGAGGTGTGTCTACAGATGTGTGTCTACAGGAGGTGTGTCTACAGGAGGTGTGTCTACAGGAGGTGTGTCTACGGATGTGTGTCTACAGGAGGTGTGTCTACAGATGTGTGTCTACAGGATGTGTGTCTACAGATGTGTGTCTACAGGAGGTGTGTCTACAGATGTGGGTCTACTGACCTTGACTTTATTCCCTCATAATTACGTCACCTTAAAAAATAAGTGCCAGGAAACCATGAATATGGTCAATCTCCTGTAGGTTCTAAGTGGAAAAACACATAATCATTTTTTTCAGATCGAAATAACACCATTCTCCATGCACTGTAATTTATAAATTGACAAGAGCTAGGCAAATGAGTCATCTATTTGGAGAAGGGGAATGTATATATAAATAGCAATTGTTTTAGATCATTTTTACTTATGATCGCTGGAGACTTGAAACAAGTTATATGGAAGCTAACGGAATATCGTATCAACATAATATGTATTTCGGTCCCGTTTCCAAAGCGAAGTAGGCTATAATTAGCTGTGCCATTATTCAGAATTTTAATTGTATGTCATCATCATTTTCAGGGATGAAATTTGGAGACCCAAACTTTAGGTTTAGGCATAGCGCCGAACCTACCAAGTTGATTTAAGGGCTCTAGAGTGTTTTAATTGTATGCTCTGGCTATTCTCAGTTCTTTTTTTATTTGTATCATGTTAAATATTATCCAGTATCAGTAGCCACCTTCAGCAATACCCACATACATTTATAACTGGCACTTGAGTGTTAGTTTTCTTCAGTTTGTAGAGTATTTGCATCAGTACATTACATTACATTACTCTGTTTCCTTTCTTTCCTCTGTCATGTCCGTTATGGTTGTTCCTGAGGGTCTCTAGAAATAGTGGATCATATACATAAGGCTAACGTTGTGCAATCATTTGGGATATGTAACCTATTTTAATCATTATAGAGTGCAGTTAAGCCTGGAGCCTAACGCACGGTTCAAGACCCTGGACCGTTGTCATTACAGTTGGATTGAACAATTGAATTTGCCAACTTTCAGGATGAATCAAACCACTGTGTTTTTTATTAATTAATGCTGTATATTTCATGCGTAAAGGATTTCCAAACCAGTTTTTTGTATGATTCATAACTACTTTCCCAACCCTCAATAATCTACAAGGTCAGAGTATTTTTAAATCTACCAAATGGTGGAAACCACACGAACATGGATAGATTTAGAATGTTTTCTTTCATTGATACCTTATATTTTGTCTCGATATATTCTAGTGAGTCTGTCGACAAAATCCACATGAAAGGCACACCCCGAATTTAAAGGGATGGCTTTAGATAAATGTACTGTAAACCCTATTGAATGAAAATCCACATTTGTTGGCGAGTAAGTCGAATGGTTTTCAATGGTTGAATTACATTACATGTATTCATTTCTTAAAAATTCTTCAAGCGCTGCCAAGTTGGTTGTTGATCATTGCTAGCCATTTTCAAGTCTTGTCATAGATTTTTAAGAGGATTTAATTCAAAACTGTAACCAGGCCACTCAGGAGCATTCAATGTCGTTCTGGTAAGCAACTCCAGTGTATATTTGTGTTTTAGGTTATTGTCCTGCTGAAAGGAGAATTTGTCTTCTAGTGTCTGTCTGTTGGAGTGATCGTGAAGAAGAAAATATACTATTTCAAAATGGAGATTGCATCAATGGGGCTGCCTATGCCGGTATTGACAGGTGTGATACCACATCTGAGAGAGCATGGTTTGTTACAGCATCGAAGACAGTTACCACGGGCATATTGACCACAATCATGAGGTAGTCAGTCATATTCAACTATTCCAAGCATCTTATTATGCGACTTGTTAAGCAAATTTTGACTCCTAAACTTATTTATGTTTGACATAACAAAGGGGTTGAGTACTTATTGACTCAAGAAATTTCAGCTTTTCATTTTTAATGAATTTGCAAAAAACATATTTACACTTTGACATTACGAGGTATTGTGTGTAGGCCGGTAATCCATTTTAAATTCAGACAGTAACACAACAAAAATTGTGTGAAAGTTAAGGGTTGTGAATAGTTTCTGAAGGAACTGTCTAGGGGTAAAGTGACTAGGCATCAGGATGTATGCTAAACAGAGTAGCAGCAGTGTAAATGGAGATGTGATTTGGCATGGGTCCTCTGATCCTCAAAAGGCTTTACAGCTGCACCATCGAGAGCATCCTGACTGGAGGCATCACTGACTGGTATGGCAACTGCTCGGCCTCCGACCTCAAGGTACTACTGGCGCCAAGCTTCCTGTCATCCAGGACCACAATACCAGGCGGTGTCCGAGGAAGTCCTTAAAAATTGTGAAAGACTCCAGCCACCTTAGTCACAGACTGTTCTCTCTGCTACCGCATGGCAAATGGTACGGAGTGACAATTCTAGATCCAAAAGTCTTTTTAACAGCTTCTACCCCCAAGCCTTCCTGGGGTATAGTGCGCGTGTTTGTGTGTATGGATGTGTCTGTGCCTATGTTTGTTTTGCTTCACAGTCCCCACTGTTCCATAAGGTGTATTTTTTATCTGTTTTTTAAATCAAATTGTACTGCTTGCATCAGTTACCTGATGTGGAATGGAGTTCCATGTAGTCATGGCTCAATGGAGTACTGTGCGCCTCCCATAGTCTGTTCTGGACTTGGGGAATCTGAAGAGACCTCTTGTGGCATGTCTTCTGGGGTGTGCATGGGTGTCTGAGCTGTGTGCCAGTAGTTTAGACAGACAGCTCGGTGCATTCAACATGTCAAAACGTGTCATAAATACAAGTAGTGATGAAGTCAATCTCTCCTCCACTTTGAGCCAGGAGAAATTGACATGCATATTATTAATATTAGCTTTCTGTGTACATCCAAGGGCCAGCCGTGCTGCCCTGTTCTGAGACAATTGCAATTTAACAAATTCCTTTTTTGCGGCATTTGACCACACGACTAAACAATAGTCAAGGTGCGACAAAACTAGGGCCTGTAGGACGTGCCTTGTTGATAGCGTTGTTAAGAAGGCAGAGCAATTGCTTTATTATGGACAGATTTCTCACCATCTTAGCTACTACTGTATCGGCTCTTTACCAACCATGCTATTTTGTTAGGTTTGTTTTGCATTGTTCGTAACTTGTTTTGTACATAATGTTGCTGCTACCGTCTCTTGTGACCAAAAAGAGCTTCTGAACATCAGATCTGGGATTACTCACCTCAAAATTTACGAGGAGTTCTTCATCAATGAGTAGGACGCGAGGGATATACTACAGACACCCGAACAGGCCCTGTTCCCGTGATTCGGTGGAAAATAAAATGTAGGTTTCGAGAGATCAGGATGCCTTGTGAGGACCAGGTGATGAGTGGCTAATCTGCCTTCTCGCTATACACCAAGTCACTTGGCTCTGTCATAACCTCACATGGTCTCTCCTATCATTGCTATGCAGACGACACACAATTAATCTTCTCCTTTCCCCCTTCTGATGACCAGGTGGCGAATCGCATCTCTGCATGTCTGGCAGACATATCAGTGTGGATGACGGATCACCACCTCAAGCTGAACCTCGGCAAGACGGAGCTGCTCTTCCTCCCGGGGAAGGACTGCCCATTCCATGATCTCGCCATCACGGTTGACAACTCCATTGTGTCCTCCTCCCAGAGCGCTAAGAACCTTGGCGTGATCCTGGACAACACCCTGTCGTTCTCAACTAACATCAAGGCGGTGGCCCGTTCTTGTAGGTTCATGCTCTACAACATCCGCAGAGTACGACCCTGCCTCACACAGGAAGCAGCGCAGGTCCTAATCCAGGCACTTGTCATCTCCCGTCTGGATTACTGCAACTCGCTGTTGGCTGGGCTCCCTGCCTGTGCCATTAAACCCCTACAACTCATCCAGAACGCCGCAGCCCGTCTGGTGTTCAACCTTCCCAAGTTCTCTCATGTCACCCCGCTCCTCCGCTCTCTCCACTGGCTTCCAGTTGAAGCTCGCATCCGCTACAAGACCATGGTGCTTGCCTACGGAGCTGTGAGGGGAACGGCACCTCAGTACCTCCAGGCTCTGATCAGGCCCTACACCCAAACAAGGGCACTGCGTTCATCCACCTCTGGCCTGCTCGCCTCCCTACCACTGAGGAAGTACAGTTCCCGCGCAGCCCAGTCAAAACTGTTCGCTGCTCTGGCCCCCCAATGGTGGAACAAACTCCCTCACGACGCCAGGACAGCGGAGTCAATCACCACCTTCCGGAGACACCTGAAACCCCACCTCTTTCAGGAATACCTAGGATAGGATAAAGTAATCCTTCTCACCCCCTTAAAAGATTTAGATGCACTATTGTAAAGTGGCTGTTCCACTGGATGTCTTAAGGTGAACGCACCAATTTGTAAGTCGCTCTGCTAAATGACTTAAATGTAATGTAATGTAAATGCCTTCCATTCTGCTAGTTAACGTTCAATCGCTTGAAAATAAATGGGACAAACTGAAAGCACATATAACAACAGGACATTAAAAACAGTAATATCTTGTGTTTCACCGAGTTGTGGCTAAACGACAACATTAAGTACATGCAGCTGGTGGGTTATCGGCAGGAAAGAACAGCAGCCTCTGGTAAGATACGAGGTGGGAGCCTATGTATATTTGTAAGCAATGGCTGGTGCACAATATCTAAGGAAGTCTCAAGGTTTTGCTCACCTGAGGTAGAGTATCTCATGACAAGCTGTAGATCACACTATCTACCTAGAGAGTTTTCATCTGTATTTTTCATATCTGTCTACATGCCGATGACACACAGATTGAGTGTAGTTTGGCCCAGGAGTGTGAAGGTGAACAGAAAGGCTCTGGAGCAACGAACCGCCATTGCTGTCTCTGCCTGGCCGGTTCCCCTCTCTCCACTGGGATTCTCTGCCTCTAACCCTATTACAGGGGCTGAGTCACTGGCTTACTGGTGCTCTTTCATGCCGTCCCTAGGAGGGGTGCGTCACTTGAGTGGGTTGAGTCACTGACGTAATCTTCCTGTCTGGGTTGGCGCCCCCTTTGGGTTGTGCCGTGGCGGAGATCTTTGTGGGCTATACTCGGCCTTGTCTCAGGATGGTAAGTTGGTGGTTGAAGATATCCTTCTAGTGGTGTGGTGGCTGTGCTTTGGCAAAGTGGGTGGGGTTATATCCTGCCTGTTTGGCCCAGTCCGGGGGTATCATCGGATGGGGCCACAGTGTCTCCTGACCCCTCCTGTCTCAGCCTCCAGTATTTATGCTGCAGTAGTTTGTGTCGGGGGGCTAGGGTCAGTTTGTTATATCTGGAGAACTTCTGTCTTATCCGGTGTCCTGTGTGAATTTAATTATGCTCTCTCTAATTCTCTCTTTCTCTCCTTCTTTCTCTCTCTCGGAGGACCTGAGCCCTAGGACCATGCCTCAGGACTACCTGGCATGATGACTCCTTACTCTCCCCAGTCCACCTGGCCGTGCTGCTGCTCCAGTTTCAACTGTTCTGCCTGCGGCTATGGAACCCTGACCTGTTCACCGGACGTGCTACCTGTCCCAGACCTGCTGTTATCAACTCTCTAGAGACAGCAGGAGCGGTAGAGATACTCTTAATGATCGGCTATGAAAAGCCAACTGACATTTACTCCTGAGGTGCTGACCTGTTGCACCCTCGACAACTACTGTGAGAATTAATATTTGACCAGGCTGGTCATTTATGAACATTTGAACATCTTGGCCATGTTCTGTTATAATCTCCACCCGGCACAGCCAGAAGAGGACTGGCCACCCCTCATAGCCTGGTTCCTCTCTAGGTTTCCTCCTAGGTTTTGGCCTTTCTAGGGAGTTTTTCCTAGCCACCATGCTTCTACACCTGTATTGCTTGCTGTTTGTGGTTTAAGGCTGGGTTTCTGTACAGCACGTTGAGATATCAGCTGATGTAAGAAGGGCTATATAAATACATTTGATTTGATTTACATACTACCACAGACCTAGGCTGGCACTAAAACCACACTCAATGTGCTGTATTCTGACATAAACAAACAGGAAAACGTTCATCCGGAGGCGGCGTTGCCGGGGACTTTAATGCAGGGAAAATCAGTTTTAACTCATTTCTAGCAGCATGTCAAATGTGCAACCAGAGGGAAAAAAATTATAGGCCACCTTTACTCCACACACAGAGACGCATACAAAGCTCTCCCTCGCCCTTTATTTGGAAAATCTGACCATAACTCTATCCTCCTGATACCTGCTTAGAAGCAAAAATTAAAGCAGGAAGCACCAGTGACTCTGTCTATAATAAAGTGGTCAGATTAAGCAGATGCTAAACTACAGACTGGAACATGTTCCGGGAATCTTCCGATGACATTGAGGAGGACACCACATCAGTCACTAGCTTTCTCAAAAACTGCATCGAGGACGTAGTCCCCACAGTGACTGTACGTACATACCCCAACCAGAAGTCATGGATTACAGGCAACATTCACACTGAGCTAAAGGGTAGACCTGCTGCTATCAAGGAGCGGGACTCTAACCTGGAAGCTTATAATAAATACCGTTATTCTCTCCTATGAACCATCAAACAGGCAAAGCGTTAATACAGGACTAAGATCGAATCGTATTAAAACGACTCCGACGCTCGTTGGATGTGGCAGGGCTTGCAAAATATTACAGACTACAAAGGGAAGCACAGCCGAGAGCTGCCCAGTGACACGAGCCTACCAGACAAGCTAAACAACTTCAATGGTCGCTTCCAGGGAAGTAACACTGAAACATGCATGAGAGCATCAGCTGTTCCGGACGACTGTGTGATCATGCTCTCCGCAGCCAATGTGAGTAAGTCCTTTAAACAGGTGAACATTCACAAGGCCGCTGGGCCAGAGGGATTACCAGGACGTGTACTCCGAGCATGCGCTGACCAACTTTTCACCCTCTCCCTGCCTGAGTCTGTAATACCAACATGTTTCAAGCAGACCACCATAGTCCCTGTGCCCAAGAACACTAAGGTAACCTGCCTGAATGACTACCGACACTTAGCACTCACGTCTGTAGCCATGAAATGCTTTGAAAGACTGGTAATGAACCACATCAACACTATTATCCCAGAAACTGTATACCCACCCTAATTTGCATACCACACAAACAGATCTAGAGATGATGCAATCTCTATTGCACTCCACACTGCCCTTTCCCACCTGGGCAAAAGGAACACCTATGTGAGAATGCTATTCATTGACTACAGCTCAGCGTTCAACACCTTTTAGTGCCCTCAAAGCTCATCACTAAGCTAAGGACCCTGGGATTACCAACCCCTAACACCTCCCTCTGCAACTGGATCCTAGACTTTCTGACCGGCCGCCCCCAGGTGGTAAGGGTTGGTAACAACATATCCGCCATGCTGATCCTCAACACGTGGCCCCTCATGGGTGCGTGCTCAGTCCCCTCCTGTACTCCCTGTTCACTCATGACTGCATGGCCAGGCACAACTCCAACACCATCATTATGTTTTCTGATGACACAAAAGTGGTAGTCCTGATCACCGACAACGATGAGACAGCCTATAGGGAGGAGGTCAGAGACCTGACTGTGTGGTGTAAGGACAACAACCTCTCCCTCAACGTGATCAAGACAAAGGAGATGATTGTGGACTACAGGAAAAGGAGGACCGAGCACGCCCCCATTCTCATCGACAGGGCTGTAGTGAAGCAGGTTGAGAGCTTCAAGTTCCCTGGTGTCCACTTCACCAACAAACTAGCATGGTTCACACACACCAAGATAGTCGTGAAGAGGGCACGACACAACCTATTCCCCCTCAGGAGACTGACAAGATTTGGCATGGTTCCTCAGATCCTCAAAAGGTTTTACAGCTGCACCATCGAGAGCATACTGACGGGTTGCATCACTGCCTGGTATGGCAACTGCTCGGCTTCTGACCGTAAGGCACTACAGAGGGCAGTGCGTATGGCCCAGTACATCACCGTGGCCAAGCTTCCTGCCATCCAGGACCTCTGTACCAGGTTGTGTCAGAGGAAGGCCCTAAAAATTGACTCCAGCCACCCTAGTCATAGACCGTTCTCTCTGCTACCGCATGGCAAGCGGTACCGGAGCGCCAAGTCTAGGTCCAAGAGGCTTCTAAACAGCTTCTACCCCCAAGCCATAAGACTCCTGAACAGCTAATCAAATGGCTACCCAGACTATTTGCATTGCCCCCCCCCCCCCCAGCACACACACACCCCACGCTGCTGCTGCTCTCTGTTATTACTTATGCATAGCCACTTTAATAACTCTACCTACATGTACATGATTACGTCAATTACCTCGACACTGGTGCCCCCGCACATTGACACATTAACTCTGTACCGGTACCTCCTGTATATCGCCCCGTTATTGTTATTTACTGCTGCTCTTTAATTATTTGTTATTCTTATCGCTTACTTTTTTTAGGTATTTTATTTAAGCTGTGTTGTTGGTTAAGGGCTTGTAGGTAAGCATTTCACTGTTGTATTAGGCGAATGTGACAAATAAGATTTGATTTGATCAATATGGTTTGACCATGACAGTTTACAATCTAGGGTTACTCCAAGCAGTTTAGTCATCTCAACTTGCTCAATTTCCACATTATTTATTACAATATTTAGTTGAGGTTTAGGGTTTAGTGAATGTTTTGTCCCAAATACAATGCTTTTAGTTTTAGAAATATTTAGGCCTAACTTATTCAAAGTTTATTTGTGGAATTTCTTAATGTGTTTGAGCCAACCAGTTGTGTTCTGACAAGGTGGATGTGGTATACAGAAGATAGCACTATTTGGTGAACGACGAAGTCCATATTATGGCAAGAACACCTCATATAACCATAGACAAACAACAGTCCATCATTAAGGTCAGTCAATTCGGAAAATGTCAAGAACTTTGAGAGTTTCTTCAAGTGGAGCCGCAAAAACCACTGAGAGTAACAATGAAACTGGCTCTCATGAGGACCGCCACAGGAAAGGAAGACCCAGAGTTACTTCTGCTGCAGAGGATAAATGAATTGGAGTTACCAGCCTCAGAAATTGCATCCCAAATAAATGCCTCAAAGAGTTCAAGTAACAGACACATTTCAACATCAAATGTTCAGAGGAGACTGCGTGAATCAGGTCTTTGTGGTCAAATTGCTGCAAAGAAACCACTACTAAAGGACACCAATAATAAGAAGAGACCTGCTTGGGCAAAGAAACTTGAGTAATGTTCATTAGACCTGTGGAAATCTGTCCTTTGTTCTGAGGTGTCCAAATTTGAGATTTTTGTTTCCAACCACCATGTCTTTGTGAAACACAGAGCAGGTGAACGGATGATCTCCGCATGTGTGGTTCCCACCATGAAGCATGGAGGAGGAGGTGTGATGGTGTGGGGGTGCTTTGCTGGTGACACTGTCAGCGATTTATTTAGAATTTATGTATTTAGAATTCAAGGCACACTTAACCAGCATGGCTACCACAGCATTCTACAGTGATACTCCATGCCATCTGGTTTGGGTTTAGTGGGACTATCCATTTTTCTTGCAACAGGAAAATGACCCAGCACATCTCCAGGCTGTGTAGGGGCTATTTGACCAAGAAGGAGAGTTCTGCATCAGATGATCTGTTCTCCACAATCCCTCGACCTCAAACCAATTGGGATGAGGTGGACTGCAGAGTAAAGGAAAAGCAGCCAACAAGTGCTCAGCATATGTGGGAACTCCTTCAAGACTGTTGGAAAAACATTCCAGGTGAAGCTGATTTGTTTAACACTTCTTTCATTACAACATGATTCCATGTTATTTCATAGTTTTGATGTCTTCACTATTATTCTTACAATGTAGACCCTTGAATGAGTAGTTAATTCCAAACGTTTGACTGGTACTGTACATCATTCATTAGCACAACATGACACACTCAGTAAAAAACACTTTCTGATGATTGGCCCTTTGGTAAACTATTGTGGCAGTGGGAAAAAAGTGGGTTGTGTGTGTATTTAACCCAATCTTAAAATAAGGGCTTGTAATATTAGTTGGTTTGTTCAATCTGGTGTGCTAGTGCAGGGCTAGAACAAAAGCCTGCCAGAATTCTATAGGGAAAAATAACAAATGTGCCCTTTTTTGGGAAAAAGTACGAATGCCCATTTTATCTCCAATTGTTTGAGCCAAAAGCTGACAAATAAAGTCAAAGCGAGAAGATGCACATTTTCATTCCTCTGCAGCTGGAGGCTAACCTAGTGTCTGAAAACGAATAGTTAGTGTTTGTGTTCTGACCCAGGAGAACTTAGAACACACTATGTTCCAAAGGACCAGCCATTTTAATGGACCACCCTGACCATTACCTAATATCTGATTATATTGCAAAACACCTAGAGACTGTCTCTTTATGATGCCAATATCCATATTTATATGGTTATATGGCCATGACTTCTGTCAATGTTGAATTTTATATTTTGCTCTCAAAACTGTACAGTATCCTCAGGTGGTCAGTTTTAGTTGCCAAGGCCCAGAAAAGTTTTGTTTACGGCTATCTCATTTATTTCTTTGAACACTTCACAATGTAGCCTCTGTAACAGGAATATAACAAATAGATGATATTCATATGCCTTCCACCACCTCCTCCTACTGTCACGATCGCCTTATTGAGGAGACCAAAGCGCATTCTGATTGGAAAAAAACACGAAATACACTAAAACAAACTAACACGACTGCTATCGAAACACTGTGCTAACATGCAACATAACATAGACAATAACCCACAAACCACAATACAAAACAGGCTACCTAAATATGGTTCCCAATCATAGACAACGACAAACACCTGCCACTGTTTAAGAACCATATCAGGCCAAAACACAAAGAAACAGACTAACTAGACATGCAACATAGAATGCCCACTCATATCACATCCTGACCAAACAAAACAAGGAAACAAACAACGCAAATAATGGTCAGAGTGTGACACCTACCATATACCGCCTCCTTCCTCATCTTCAGTTTATTCTTCTTCAGAAGTAAGGGTGACTGCAATTCAATGAATGAGACATGGACAGCTTGGGTGAAATCTATGGTTAATAAAGACCGCTGAGGACATGTCTTTCATTAATCAGTATGTCAGTTAGATGCTGTAGGCCTACTGATTGTCTACAGAAAGCTACCTGCTCTAGAGGGACTGACTCACCTGTGTTATTTCTATGTATAGGCCACAGTGCCTTCAGAATTCACGCCCCTTGACATTTCCCACATTTTGCTGTGTTACAGCCTGAATTTCAAATGGATTTAATGTAGGTATTTTGTGACTGAAGTACACACAATACCGCATAATGTCATCGTGGAATTATGTTTTTCTAACCATGAAAGGCTGAAATGTCTTGTGTCAAGTATTCAGCCCCTTTGTTATGGCAAGCCTTAAATGAATTCAGGAGTCAAAATGTGCTTCATAACAAGTCACGTTTATTTATATTTTTTATTTCACCAGGAATACGATCTCATTTACAACTGCGACCTGGCCAAGAAAAAAGCAAAGCAGTGCGACAAAAACAACAACGCAGAGTTACACATGGGATAAACAAACGTACAGTCAATAACACAATAGAAAAATCTATGTACAGTGTGTGCAAATGTAGTAAGGTTAGGGAAGTAAGGCAATAAATAGGCCATAGTGTCAAAATAATTACAATTTAGCATTAACAATGGAGTGATAGATGTGCAGATGGTGATGTACAAGTAGAGATACTGGGGTGCAAGAGGATAAATAACAATATAGGGATGAGGTAGTTGGGTGTGCTGTTTACAGATCGGTTGTGTACAGGTACAGTGATCGGTAAGCTGTTCTGACAGCTGATGCTTAAAGTTAGAGAGGGAGATATAAGTCTCCAGCTTCAGTGATTATTGCAATTCGTTCCAGTCATTAGCAGCAGAGAACTGGAAGGAAAGGCGGCCAAAGCAGGTGTTGGCTTTGGGGATGACCAGTGAAATATACCTGCTGGAGTGCGTGCTACGGGTGGGTGTTGCTATGGTGACCAGTGAGCTGAGATAAGGCGGGGCTTTACCTAGCAAAGACTTATAGATGACCTGGATCCAGTGGGTTTGGCAACAAATATGTAGCGAGGGCCAGCCAACGAGAGCATACAAGTCGCAGCGGTAGGTAGTATATGGGGTTTTGGTGACAAAACAGATGGCACTGTGATAGAGTACATCCAATTTGCTGAGTGTTGGGAGGCTATTTTGTAAATGACATTGCCAAAGCGAATGGATTGGTTGGATAATCAGTTTTACAAGGGTATGTTTGGCAGCATGAGTGAATGCTTAATGTGAGTCTGGGAGGAGTGTTTACAGTCTAAGCAGATACCTAGGATCTTTGTAGTTGTCCATGTATTCTAAGTCAGAACCGTCCAGAGTAGTGATGCTAGGCGGCGGGCGGGCAGGTGCGGGCAGAAATCGGTTGACGAGCATGCATTTAGTTTTACTAGCATTTAAGAGCAGATGGGGGCCACGGAAGGAGAGTCGTATGGCATTGAAGCTCTTTTGGAGGTTTGTTAACACAATGTCCAAGGAAGGGACAGGTGTATACAGAATGGTGTCGTCTGCGTAGAGGTGGATCAGAGAATCGCCAGCCCCAAGACCGACATCATTGATATATTCAGAGAAAAGAGTCGGCCTGAGAATTGAACCCTGTGGTACCCCATAGGGACTGCCAGAGGTCCGGACAACAGGCCCTCCGATTTGACACACTGAACTCTATCTGAGAAGTAGTTAGTGAACCAGGCGAGGCAGTCATTAGAGAAACCAAGGCTCTTGAGTCTGCCGATAACAATGTGGTGATAGACAGAGTCGAAAGCCTTGGCCAGGTCGATGAAAACGTCTGCACAGTACTGTCTTTTATCTATGATGGTTATGATATTGTTTAGGACCTTGAGCGTGACTGAGTTGCACCCATGACCAGCTTGGAAACCAGATTGCATAGTGGAGAAGGTAAAGTGTACAGTGCTGCAGTCTACACGAGGATGTCCGTCGGGAGCTGGCCTGCAGAGACACCACCCTCTCGTTTGACCAGTTGGTGGACCTGTCCATCCGGCTGGACAACCTGCTGGCTACTCGCGGACGTTCAGATCGGGGTCTGGTGCTTCCATCCTCCCGCACCCCCTCTTCAATACCCATGGAGCTGGGAGGGGCGGTGCGCAGGGAGACCGGAAGGGGTTCCCACTGTGGCCGCAGAGGTCACACTGCCGGTTGGTGCCGGTTGGGTTCCTGTTAGTTGAGAATTATCTGTTAATTTAAAGATTAGAATATTCCACCCTGAAACATATAATTGTATGGAATTGATTAGAATGTATAAAATTATATTCAATAAATGTGTAGTCCTAGTCAGAATTAGGGTAAACAATATGTCTTTATGGTATTTTAAACACAGACTGTCTGAGCTTGGTGCCGACCTGACTATAGAGATTAGGAAGAGAACGGGGAGTATGTCTCAAGGACAAGGTCACTAATGTCTGTCGGCTGGGTAGTGAGACAGTGTGTGCGTAGCAGGACATTGTGTGCGTCTGTTTGTGTGTATGTGTGTGTGTATGGCTGTGTGAATGTGTGGGCGTGAGAAGTCAGTATAAAATGAATTGTTGTGTATTCTTGACTTTAGAAAGTTCCCGTGGATACATTTATTTGACTATTTTAGCTGGGCCTCCGTCTGTTTCATTCGACCAGGATCTTACAAATTCTGGTTTGCAGACTGAGCAATATAATTCAATTGGGTTATGTACCTTGAGAACATTCTCTTATCAGTTCCTCTGGGAATCGAGGCAGCGGACAGGGCGCCCTGGCGTAACCCCAGGTGAGCTGGCACCATCCTCACCCAGAGTCCTCTGTTGCACATACGTTTATGTCTGTAACTTTTCCTGAGTTTTCCCCGCATTCCCAGCATAAGGCACTCGTCGATTCAGGCGCAGCTGGGAATTTCATTGATAGAGCGTTAGCCCATAGTTTAGTGATCCCCATTTTTCCCGTGGATGTTCCTTTCCCCGGTCACGCCTTAGATAGACGACCATTAGGGTCAGAGTTGATTAGGGAGGTCACCGCTCCTTTGGGCATGGTGACGCAGGGGGGTCATACGGAGAGAATTAGTCTCGTCCTTATTGACTCTCCTGCCTTTCCCGTGGTGCTGGGCCTACCCTGGTTAGCTTGTCATGACCCCCACTGTTTCTTGGCCACAGAGGGCTCTCACGGGGTGGTCGCAAGAGTGCTCAGGTAGGTGTTAAGGGGTTTCCGTTGGTGCTACTATGGTGGAGAGTCCAGACCAGGTCTCCACCGTGCGCATTCCCCATGAATATGCCGATTTGGCTCTCGCCTTCTCTAAAAAGAAGGCGACACATTTACCACCTCATCGACGGGGCGATTGTGCGATAGATCTCCTGGTTGCCGCTGCACTTCCCAGGAGTCACGTGTATCCCCTCTCACAGGCATAGACGGAGGCTATGGAAACATATGTCTCGAATCCCTGCATCAGGGGTACATTAGGTCCTCCACTTCACCTGCCTCCTCGAGTTTCTTTTTTGTGAATAAGAAGGAGGGAGATCTGCCGTCTGTGCATTGACTACCGGGATCTAAATCAGATCACGGTGAGGTATAGTTGTGGCTACCTGCTACCGCTCATAGCCACAGCCATAGAGTCAATGCACGGGGCGCGCTTCTTCCCAAAACTAGATCTCAGGAGCACTTACAACCTGGTGCGTATCCGAGAGGGAGATGAGTGGAAGACGGCTTTCAGTACCACCTCTGGGCACTATGAGTACCTCGTCATGCCGTACGGGTTGATGAATGCGCCATCAGTCTTCCAAGCTTTTGTAGATGAGATTTTCAGGGACCTGCACGGGCAGGATGTAGTGGTGATGACATTTTGATATACTCCGCTACACGCACCGAGCACGTGTCCCTGGTGCGCAGAGTGCTTGGTCACCTGTTGGAGCATGACCTGTACGTCAAGGCTGAGAAATACCTGTTCTTCCAACAGGTCCGTCTCCTTCCTAGGATATCGCATTTCCACCTCAGGGGTGGAGATGGAGAGTGACCACATTGCAGCCGTGCGTAATTGGCCGACTCCTACCACGGTAAAGGAGGTCCAGTGATTCTTAGGGTTTGCCAACTACTTAGCACGGAGGTTTATCCGGGGTTTTGGTCAGGTAGCGGCTCCCATTACTTCACTGCTGCAGGGGGTCAGGTGCGCTTGCAGTGGACAGCTGAGGGGGACAGGGCTTTCAGTCACCTGAGGGCTCTGTTTACCTCGGCTCCCGTGCTGGCCCATCCGTATCCCTCTTTGAAGTTCATAGTGGAGGTCGGACGTGTCCGAGGCTGGGATAGGAGCTGTGCTCTCTCAAGGCTCGGGTACGCCACAGAAGCTCCGCCCTTGTGCCTTCTTCTCAAAGAAGCTCAGCACGGTGGAGCAAATCTATGACGTGGGGGACTGGGAGTTGTTGGCTGTCGTCAAGGCCTTGAAGGTTTGGAGACATTGGCTTGAGGGGGATAAACACCCTTTCCTCATCTGGACTGACCACCACAATCTGGAGTACATCCGGGCGGCGAGGAGACTGAACCCTCGCCAGGCAAGGTGGGCCATGTTTTTCACCCGTTTTCTGTTTACCCTTTCGTACAGACCAGGCTCCCAGAACGTTAAGGCAGACACATTATCCCGGCTGTATGACACAGAGGAGCGGGCCCATGGATCCCACTCCCATACTCCCCGCCTCTTGCTTGGTGGCGCCGGTAGTGTGGGAGCTGGACGCGGACATTGAGCGGGCGTCACGTGCAGAGCCCACTCCCCCGGCCGCGCGTCTGTATGTTCCATCTGTTGTCCGCGACTGGCTGATCTATTGGGCCCACACGTTACCCTCCTCTGGTCATCCTGGGATCGGCCGGACGGTGCGCTGTCTTTGGGAAGTACTGGTGGCCCATTTTGGCTAAGGATGTGAGGGTTTATGTTTTCTCCTGCTCGGTGTGCGCCCAGTGTAAGGCTCCTAGGCACATGCCCAGAGGTAAGCTACAACCCTTACCCGTTCCACAACGGCCGTGGTCGCACCTGTCGGTGGATTTTTCTAAGTCCTATCGTCTCCTCCCTTTGCCTGGTCTCCTTATGGCCCTACAGACTGCGGAGGCCCTGTTCACTCACGTCTTCCGGCACTACAGGGTGCCTGAGGACATAGTGTCAGATCGGGGTCCCCAGTTCACGTCGAGGGTCTGGAGGGCGTTATTGGAACGTCTGGGGGTCTCTGTCAGCCTTACCTCAGGTTTTCACCCCGAGAGTAACGGGCAGGTGGAGAGAGTTAACCAGGAAGTGGGTAGGTTTCTGAGGTTTTATTGCCAGGACCGGCCGAGAGAGTGGGCAGCATTTGTGCCCTGGGCAGAGATGGCGCAGAACTCGCTCCGCCACTCCTCAACTAACCTCTCTCCCTTCCAGTGTGTTTTGGGGTATCGGCCGGTTCTGGCTCCGTGGCATCAGAGTCAGACCGAGGCTCCTGGATGACTGGTTCAGGCGCGCGGAGGAGACATGGGACGCCGCGTGGGAGTGCCTTGTCATTGCTTGTTAAGGTCTTCTCATGGACTTGAATCCATTCTGTGCAATAGCGGGGGAAATCTTAAACTATTTCAGCAATGGCTGCCGAATTAAGTTTTATTGTTCCATGCGGACATGTAAGATGCTGATCCAGCCACTGGAGGGCGATCTGAGCTTTCATTTCACTTTCATTCTTGCTGTGTGTGTGTACATATAATTATTATTTGTCCTTTCTTTTTTTTCTTATCATTTTACGATTATGTATGTGTATATTTTAATTGTAATTTTTGGTATGAATATTTATATTTGTATATTTTTGGTTATATTTCCCCCCCAAAATTACACATTTTTGGGGGGGATTGGGGGGGTACGTTTAATTTAGCAAGATCCTTGTTCCAATCTCCCAACCCACAATATGTAAATGTACTACTGTCTATATCAGTTGCTGATGGTTTATGTTTAGACCTGCATTCCTCAGCAATATAAACTTGAGCTGTTATATCTTCCGTATCTCATGGGTCAATCCAGGAAGGTGCTTGAATGAGTAATATGTCTATTTTGCAATTTATTCTGTTTTGGTTTATTAGATGCTAAATGTGCACTTAATTTGCAGGAGCCTCCTCAGTTCATATGTTAGTAGAAGTTCTAGGATAGTGAGAGGTGAACATATATTTGGGATTTTATTTTTGTTTTACCTCTCGTTCGAGGTCGCGCCGATGCCAGAAGCCAAACAGTGTGTTTTTTATTTGTAATAATTTTTTCCTATTTGTATATGCTTGTTGAAGGTTGGTTGAAAGGGAGGGTAAATGTTGGGGAGCATTGGGGGACAGGGTGGGGAGTAAGGGTGCTTGCTTTGGGGGAGTGGTCGGTCAGATTCTGTGGGTCGCTATAAAGAGGGTTGCTATGTTATCGTAATAGGAGAGATCCATTATACTTCTGTAACTCTGAATATCTATGGGCCAAACATTGATAACCCCCACTGTGTGCTAGACCAATATTTGGATAGATCCTCTACCTGGCATACCTCCTATTCAAGTGAATTATTGTGTACCTACATAAGAAAAAGTGTAACTTATTTGATATATGAAGGATCTCTAACCCTATGGGTAAAGAATACTCCTTTTACTCTCATGTTCACAATGTTTATACCCAAACTGACTACTTTATGGTTGATGCTCAATTACTCCCTTTTACCTGTAATGTGAGATATCATGATATTATAATCTCGGACCACAGTCCACTCACCTTTTCCCTGAGGTTGGGTGACATGGTATAAAACGAGAGGGTCTGGAAGTTGTTTCCTCAGCTCCTCACAGAACCAACATTCTGTGAACATCTTAAAGACCAAATTACATTTTTCTTTGATATCAATGACAACACAGACATAAATCAAACATAAAAAATAACCACTTTAAATTGGAATATAATCGGATTCTCTCAGCTAAAATTGCTAAATCTTTTCTCTATACCAAGCAAAAATATTTTGAGTTTGGTGATAAACCGCACAAATTACTTGCCAGACAACTTCGAAAAACTGAGTGACCGAATGATTCACAAAGTTAAATCTGCGACTGGGGAATTACTCTCTTCCCTCAAGGACATCAGTTTTACGAGACTCTATACATCTAAAGCAGATCCTAACCCCTTAATTATGCAAAACGTTTTGGAGGACTGTAATCTCCCTGCCCTGAACCAGGAAGATTCTAACTTCCTGAATAAGGAAATATCTCAATTAAATCTCTAAAGAGTGGCAAGACACTGGGCCTGATGAATTCCCTGGTGAATTATATAAAACACTCAGGAACATTCTCTCTCCCTACCTGCACAAACTGTTGGTTCAGGCCAATGAGGATGGAGCTCTCCCAACGTACTTTGGATTAGGGGTTAATTACAGTTATACATAAGAAGGGTAAAGATCCAGAAGAGGTAGGGTCATACAGACCAATATCTCTCCTTAATACAGACCAAAAGATTTTAGCAAAAACTCTGGATAACAGGCAAAATGGTGGGCAAATTGGTCCATTCAGACCAGACCGGCTTTATCCCTAACAGAAACGCATTCTTCAATCTAAGGCACCTCTTTAACATTATGTTTTTTCAGAGGTTACCCAAAGTGAACTTTCCTGTTACACTATCCCTTGACAACGAAATGGCCTTTGACCAAGTTGAGTGGTCCTATCTATAAGCCTCTTAAGGCTCGGGAGGAGTGTTCGGAAGTTCGGATGAATGACGTGCCCAAAGTAAACTGCCTGTTACTGAGGCCCAGAAGCTAGGATATGGTAGCATTGGATAAAAAACACTCTGACGTTTCTAAAACTGTTAACATAATGTCTGTTTACATATGATAAATGTCATGCTGTGCAGGGTACACTACTCCACTGCTTTGCCTTATGCTCTAACTTGTATGGTTATTGGTGTGGAATTTTTAGGATCTTCTGAAGACTTCAATTTACCCAGACCCACTTCTGATCATCCTGTAAGTGTCAGAAACGTGAAACAGATTAACCCCTAAAACAACTAATCTCTTACAGTCTCATTTCAGCAAAAAAATGAACCTTGTTTTTGAAACGGAAGGAACTTATGTCTCAGCGATTTGGCAAACACTCTACACTTAGAAAGGATTTGGGGGAGGGGGGTTGATGGCGGATGGATATGGGCGATGACATCTGCCTTCTTTCTATTTACCTGTCCTTGTTCTGTATGTCTGATTTTGTATTGTTTATTTTGTACCTAAAACTCTGGGTGTTTTTGTATGTCTGCTCCTTTATGTTTATATAAGAATTGCATACGTCTTTTCTACAAAGTATCTACACACCATTGTTGTGTGTGTTCAATAAAAACAGCTTCAGTATTATTACATGTATATAAAGCGCTGGTAAATACAGTGGGGCAAAAAGTTATTTAGTCAGCCACCAATTGTGCAAGTTCTCCCACTTAAAAAGATGAGAGAGGCCTGTACGTTTCATCATAGGTACACTTCAACCTATGACAGACAAAATGAGAGAAAAAAATCCAGATAATCACATTGTAGGATTTTTTATGAATTTATTTGCAAATTATGGTGGAAAATAAGTATTTGGTCACCTACAAACAAGCAAGATTTCTGGCTCTCACAGACCTGTAACTTCTTCTTTAAGAGGCTCCTCTGTTCTCCACTCGTTACCTGTATTAATGGCACCTGTTTGAACTTGTTATCAGTATAAAAGACACCTGTCCACAACCTCAAACAGTCACACTCCAAACTCCACTATGGCCAAGACCAAAGAGCTGTCAAAGGACACCAGAAACAAAATTGTAGACCTGCACCAGGCTGGGAAGACTGAATCTGCAATAGGTTAGCAGCTTGGTTTGAAGAAATCAACTGTGGGAGCAATTATTAGGAAATGGAAGACATACAAGACCACTGATAATCTCCCTCGATCTGGGGCTCCACGCAAGATCTCACCCCGTGGGGTCAAAATGATCACAAGAATTGTGAGCAAAGATCTCAGAACCACACGGGGGGACCTAGTGAATGACCTGCAGAGAGCTGGGACCAAAGTAACAAAGCCTACCATCAGTAACACACTACGCCGCCAGGGCCTCAAATCCTGCAGTGCCAGACGTGTCCCTCTGCTTAAGCCAGTACATGTCCAGGCCCGTCTGAAGTTTGCTAGAGATTATATGGATGATCCAGAAGATTGGGAGAATGTCATATGGTCAGAGGAAACCAAAATATAACTTTTTGGTAAAAACTCAACTTGTCGGGTTTGGAGGACAAAGAATGGTGATTTGCATCCAAAGAACACCATACCTACTGTGAAGCATGGGGGTGGAAACATCATGCTTTGGGGCTGTTTTTCTGCAAAGGGACCAGGACGACTGATCCGTGTAAAGGAAAGAATGAATGGGGCCACGTATCGTGAGATTTTGAGTGAAAACCACCTTCCATCAGCAAGGGCATTGAAGATGAAACGTGGCATGACAATGATCCCAAACACACTGCCCGGGCAACGAAGGAGTGGCTTCATAAGAAGCATTTCAAGGTCCTGGAGTGGCCTAGCCAGTCTCCAGATCTCAACCCCATAGAAAATCTTTGGAGGGAGTTGAAAGTCCGTGTTGCCCAGCAACTTCCTCAAAACAATGGGCCAAAATACCAGCAACAGTGTGTGAAAACCTTGTGAAGACTTACAGAAAATGTTTGACCTCTGTCATTGCCAACAAAGGGTATATAACAAAGTATTGAGATAAACTTTTGTTATTGACCAAATACTTATTTTCCACCATCATTTGAAAATAAATTCATTAAAAATCCTACAATATGATTTTCTGGATTTTGTTTTCTCATTTTGTCTGTCATAGTTGAAGTGTACCTATGATGAAAATTACAGGCCTCTCTCATCTTTTTAAGTGGGAGAACTTGCACAATTGGTGGCTGACTAAATACTTTCTTGCCCCACTGTATGTATTTATCAATATAACAATATTTTTCATTAAATTATCGAACAGACAAGCAAAATCTCACTCCTGGTCTACCAATGTTTTTCATTAACGTGAAAATGATCTTCCCCAGTGAATGCTGCAGTGTTTGGTTTCTATAGCAATAGAACTATCTTACATTTAATTATAACCTACCTAAACTGGACAGTTTTATCTTCATCTCTTCATTCAAAGACTCATCTACACTCCTACTGACAGTTGTGGCTGATTCGCGTGATGTATTGTCGTCTCTACCTTCTTGCCCTTTGTGCCGTTGTCTTTGCTCAATAATGTTTGTACCGTGTTTTGTGCTGCTGCTATGTTGTGTTGCTACCATGTTGTTGTCATGTTGTGTTGCTACCATGCTGTGTTGTCAGGTGTTGCTGCCTTGCTATGTTGTTGTCTTTGGTCTCTCTTTATGTAGTGTCGTCTCTCTTGTCGTGATGTGTGTTTTGTCCTATATTTGTATTTTATTTTTTAATCCCAGCGCCCATCCCCGCAGGAGGCCATTTGGTAGACCGTCATTGTAAATAAGACTTTGTTCTTAACTGACTTGCCTAGTTAAATTATAATAAATCATCAAGCAACTGCCAGTTTTTACCACTACAGCTGTTTCCGAGTTTATCAGTTTTTCTCTTAAATTAGGTGCAATAATAGTTTTCCATTTGTTTGGGAGGGAGAATTATTGTCCTTACAGCCTCAGCCTCTTACTTTATGTAACAACATATATCATCAATACAACACAGGACAGTTTGATGGGTTCCAGCACTAGCTGTCCAAGAATGAATTGGAATGTATCGAACCCACTGCTTGAGAGGTGTGCTGTCTTAAGAGTCAGAAGCCATCTGTCAGTTTTCATATTTTGTTGTTGAGCCCCGTAGAGGGATGCATAAAACATTCTGTGTAGTCGTTCCATTACCCTGCGCTACTAATGGACCATGTTTGCTTACCAATTCTCCACGCGTATTCAGAAGTGTGTACAGGCACACTCCCCATTATGGATTTATAAGCATAGGATTGGCGTAAGCATATGCTGGAGGGAGTTTCCATCTTTGTTAAATCCATGTCAGATATTTTTCAAGTGCACACTTCTGGAAAAGGGTGGAGAATTGGGACTCAGTCCATCAAGCACGGGGTAGAGAGGAGCGATGGTACCTTTTGGGGATGAGTCCGTCAGCTCTTAAGTGGCCTCTGGTGGTAACAGAATGTTACTACAAGAACAGGGAACATAAAGCCTGGTCCCAGATCTGTTTGTGCTCTTGCCTACTCCATTGCAGTCCTTGTCTAAGTTTGGCATGTCAAGGAGGGAGTTGGCAAAGGAGTTGGCATTGTGTAGCACAAACAGACTCAGGTTTGTGGAAACCAATGATTTTTATCAATGAGAAGAGTTACATTGGACAATCTCTTAACATTTATTTACAAAACATTTCTCATTTATGGAAAGGTGACACAGATTTACAAAACATTAAACCACATTCATGTTTAAAGTGTATGACAAAGTGGAAACACCATAGAAGAGTAGCGAATTCAAACAGACCAGAAGTCACACACAACAGTACAAAAATGGAAACACCCAAAATGGCAAATCTGATCGTCAATTTCGAGACAGTATAAACCTATCACAGTACATGCAGACTCCTGGTTTGTCATTAACAGATGCATTCTTCTACACATTCTGATGGCCATTGGCACATATCCATCAAAGGTGAAACTATAAATAATCTCACTATCATAAAGCTGTAGAGCACTAACGAATTTCAGAACATCTCTTTTAGTCACTTCTAGTCATGTTAGCCTGTTATGAGCTAAAATAAGTCCTTCCTCTTAGTGTTGAAAATATTCCTAGTCAAGGAGAAAGGACATTCAACAAGTGTACTCTATACTTAGCCACTCTGCAAATGTCCCCTTGCTAAAGGTCCTTGCCGCATTCGGTCTTTAACGAGGTACGGAGGGCCACATTGAAAATGTGATATATTTCCTTGCTGGCAAAATTAGCAAAGAATAGCCATCTATCCATCATTTAGGAAATTGTAAATGCTCCCTCACTGTCTACCTTTCATTTCAGTGATTATTAGCGAGCTGGACAGTCTAGAAACTGTGTGAATGTAGGTCCATTATCATTTATACAGTTTAGTTTTTGTCATTTTAAAGTATATTGAGGTCTCCCCCCCAACTGATTTAGAATCAGTTTTGCCTTTTCGATCAAGAATGAATAAGACAGGAAACACCTGATTCTAGATCACCTCTCTTGTGACACTTGAAACATACAGATCCAGGTTTTCCAGCTTGAAAAGGTCTTGGGATGACACTTGTGACAGTCTACTTTTGCATATTTGTCCACTTAAGTAGGTAGTACACTCTTCCTGAATCATTTGAATTCAAGCTAATTCTCTAGTTTGTTTAGCTAGTTTGTTAGGAGGTACTGAATTTAAAAAATAAACAGCAAGGCACTGCTCACAATTTTGGGAAGAAATATAAAATTAAATAAATCCAATATGTATAATGATGTTCCATACTTTAATTGTGTACTGCAACATTGTGGTCTTAAGAAGTTGTCCCTTGCAAAATCCTGTAACCCTGACAAACATCCATAACAACATTACATACAGTAACAGTCAAAAGTTGAGACACCTACTCATTCAAGGGTATTTCCTTAATTTTACTATTAAATAACACATTGTAGAATGAAATAACACATTGTAGAATAATAGTGAAGACATCAAAACTATGAAATAACACATATGGAATCATGTAGTAACCAAAAAAACTGTTAAACACTTCAAAGTAGACACCCATTGCCTTGATGACAGCTCTGAACACTCTTGACATTCTCTCAACCAGCTCCTTGAGGAATGTTTTTCCAAGTCTTGAAGGAGTTCCCACATATGCTGAGCACTTGTTGCCTGCTTTTCCTTCTCTCTGTGGTCCAACTCATTCCAAACCATCTCAATTAGGTTGAGGCTGGTAACTCTAATGAACTTATCCTCTGCAGCAGAGGTAACTCTGGGTCTTCCTTTCCTGTGGTGGTCCTCATGAAAGCCAGTTTCATTATAGCTCAATAGTTTTTGCGACTGCACATGAAGAAACTTTCAAAGCTCTGTACATTTTCCGAATTGACTAACCTTCATGTCTTAAAGTAGTGATGGACTGTCGTTTCTCTTTGCTTATAACAGCTGTTCTTGCCATAATATGGACTTGGTCTTTTACCAAATAGGGCTATCTTTTGTATACCACCCCTACTTTGTCAGAACACAACTGATTGGCTCAAACTAATTAAGAAATTCCACAAATGACCTTTTAACAAAGCACACCTGTTAATTGAAATGCATTCCAGGTGACTACCTCATGAAGCTGGTTGAGAGAATGGAAAGCCGTCATCATTTTGTTGTCTTCACTATTATTCTACAATGTAGAAGAAAAAAAACTTGGAATGAGTAGGTGTATCCAAACTTTTGACTGGTACTATACCTGTTTCAACTACTTATTTCGGAATGTGCAAATTCTCAGAAATAACTGCAGATACATAGTATTTGCTCAATTCCAATCAATATCAGCTGGTAACATATGACAACAGAGAGAGAACACAAGTATCATGTAAAAACAATGTTCTATTCTATTCAGACATTCACTGAATAAAATTAGATACGGTTTACACTGGAATCACATCACAGGGTTTCATCTAACCAACAGAAAGATGACAGTATTGACAAAAGACAGGATATAAGCGGATAAGTGGAAGGATAATGACAAAAGGTAAGGAATCCCTATAACTGAAACAAGGTCATGTTCAGTAGGAATCAAACCAAAGAAAACAAACTGAAACAGGAGGTACTATCGGGAATTAAGAATAAGAAAAAATATTTGGCACTCAGTTTTTTTTATCACTTTCATTCCACAGTGACGGCATCCACGCTCTCTTGTGAGATCTCAGAGTCTAGCGAATAGCAGGAGCTGCCATTGTCCTGAGCTTCCCTGTTGGACTCCTCCGTCAACATTACTGTGGTGCTTGCTGCCACCCCAACGCCGCCCTCCGGTGGCCCCTCGCAGAAGTGTCCGGAGGCGTGGATGAGCTGGCTGCAGAGGCGGCTGTAGCGGTGGTAGCGTGACGGCTTGCCCGTGTGAGTATACATGTGCTCCTGCAGCTGGCTCTTCTGGGCGAAGCGCAAGCTGCACACAGCACAAGCGATCTTGCGCTTTCGTGCGTGACTGGTACTGGAGGTGGTGGTGGGCGGTGGACTAGTGCCAATGGCTATACCGCCCCTGCTCCAACTTAGCTCAGCAGCTAGCTCATTAGCTAGGGCCTGGCTCTGCCGCAGGGCCTCCTCCAAGCAGCCTGCATCTAGCTGATCCTGGGGGGCCCCACGTTGCTGCTTGTCCTCAGGGCCCTCCGGGTCCCCTACCCCGCCCTGGGAGAGGTCCTCCATTAGTCCACTGGGATCCAGGGAACAGGCGGCATGGCTGAACAGGTGCTTGCGGAGCCGCTCGGGGGAGGAGCAGCGCTCGCCACAGCGGGGGCACAGCAGCACCAGAGGGCCATCCTTGAACAGGAGGCCCTGGCAGGGGCTGCCACCCTGGGCTGAGGGAGATGTTGGGGACCCTACCCTTCCCAGCACCTGGTGGCCCTCCTTTCCCTCCCCTTCCTCCACCCTCTCCTGCTTGATGCGTGTCGAGATGTCTGAGTCGTCGCCGGAAGCCACTGAGGAGACGCCACGGAGGAGACCAGAGAAGGGCTGACGGTCCGAGGAGGGGATGCCCTCCATCCCCACGGTCATCGAGAAATGTGCGGCGTGGGAGCGGCCCGCCTGGGTGGACGAACGCCCGTCTCCTCCTCGGGCCCCTGCACTACCTTTAGGGCCCTCAGTACCCTCTTTGTTGGCCAACTGGGATGAAATCTGAATACCGTACAGGTTGGACATACGGACCAGGTCGCCAACATCGGGGGAACCCTCGTCGGGGTTACGGCACAGCTGGTAGGCATGGAGAAACTTGATGCCCTCCTGTAGGCGGCCCTGGTCCACTGGCTGCTTGGGACCCATGCCAGTGTACATGATGTGGAGCAGGTAGCTGAACACATCCGGCTGGATGTCCGTGGGCTGGATTTTAATGCACTCGCTGTGGAGATGGTAGTAGACAGTGGGAAAGTATTATTGCTGACCATTAGCTTTTAGTCTGCAAAGACAGATTCCATAAAATGACCTGTCTCTTATATCAAAGTATCTCTTGGATTTTGTAGAGTAAGATGTATAAAACTAGCTCAAAATATCTTATTTGTGACAGCTTTCCAGGGAAAACACACATATCATATACATTTTGTATATTACCATCCTCAAATATAATATTAGCTTAACAGTCAGTGAAATATGAGTCAACACACAACCTTCCTTTGAATCTCCAATACCACTGAAATAACCCCTGACGACCACTATTATGCTAGCCTACATCGTATGTGGACACTAGCCCACGCTACTGTACAATGCTAAGTACTTACTTGAAGGCCTCAACATAGGTATTTAACAACAACATGAGTGTGATATTGACTAGTACTGTTGATAAAAGCTAGCAAACCTTGACTGATGAATGAAGATCATCTTGAAGTAGTTGGAGAAGGCAGCCAGGACGGCCCGGTGGGCCTTGAAGTACACGTTGCCAATGGCGACAGTACAGTCACACAGGAAGCCGAACTCCCTCTGGACGTTGAGCTGCTGCAGGAGGAACAGGCTGTGGCTGGACACGTCCATGATGCCACTTCTCGACCTCCTGCTACACGCACACAGTAATTAAGATTGTATTATATACAGCTTAAAATTAATTTGGGAGAGGATATATTGTGCAGACGTGGGTTAAAATAGTATGTCCTTCCTATCAAATACTTTTAGTGTGGTGGGTTTGCACTTCTGGGGCTATTCCATTTTGCCAGGTAAGCTCAATAAACGATCAAACACACAAATACTATTGGTAACCATGCAGGTCTGATTTCTGTGCAATGACAAAATGTGGTTCTATCGGACTACACTCTTCCCCCACGCTCTAAAACACGCACCAAACATATGTTCGGAAATGTAACACCTCTGACTCATGCACTAAGGCATTTCTCAAGGTGTTGCTGAAACAATGGCATACTCTGCTGGTCAAAGAACTGAAAGAAGCATCTCTAACTAAAGTACTGGGCCAGATGTTGGCATCTCCGTAACTTTCTACATGTAGACATTTTAGATAGTAAAGGAGTTTCACGTCTGGTGTGACAACATTGACACTTGAAACATTGAGTAACTGTAGGCTAACCTAAAAACTATGACATAAAAACTATTCCAGATGTCAATGTAGCCTTTTGGCAATAATGGTACATTGCAACTGAGCATGGGGTCAATAGAATATACTGTTACACTGCAGTATTCATTTTGGCAGCTATTTAAGATTAAGTTTTAAAATACATTTTAGGCTGTTACATTTGTGTTATTTCATCCTTCGTTAGTTCTAGTATTCATTCGACTAAAACAATTTTAGTTTAGTTTTAAATCCCAGCCATCTTAGTCACATAGTCAGTGAATTTAAAAAAATATGAAATAATGAATATTTAGGCTACCTCTACCGTCCTTCATGTGCACATTCTGATAGCCTTGTCCAACCCACCTACTATAGGCTATAAAGCCTTAGTTACAGGTTAAAAACAGTGTCAATCTCTATATTTTCTCCCAATCATAACCGTCAAGGGACATGACAGTGTTTTCCTTGAAAGGCGAGAATTTGAGCTTTCCAAAGATGCCAGAAGTATTATTGTCGACCGGGCATATTTATATTGTAGCAAGCCTTTATTCAAATGTATACATTCATGTTATCTACTTCAAAGCAGATGGGCCAATACGATGGACTGTCAGACATGGCAACAAAGCATGAATTCTGCAACCACGACAGGGTAAGCTTTCGACGAATGGAATAAATCAATAACTGAAAATACCATCCTAAAAGATGGTCAATATGCCAGTCCCCTATGTAGCCTACAACCCACAGCTAGTTTCATTATAAATTCGCCAACTTGTTTCACGACAGCATAATATCCATTCACACACGTCTGCGTTGAATCAAGTGTTCCTTCAGACCGAATCAAGTGTTCCTTCTAGACTAATGCATGCATTTGGATATCCCCTCCTAATTGCAAAACAAAACATATACGATAATTGGGAGTCTTTCTTACCACCTATTTGCGAAATACAGGTTTATATTTCGGAGTCTATTTGTTGCTGCAGAGAAATTCTCGCAGTCTCTCACGTCTTCATATGTGATTGTCAACTGAGCATGTTATTCGTCACGTGACTGTACTGCGCCGTACATTTGGGATGTACTCTTTCAGGGCATTTCGCCCGGTAGGCGGTGCTAACGTCACCGTGGGCGTAGATTTCAACGCGCACAGTGTCGAGAACGAGCCGAGCACTCACTCATGTCCGGATCGTGGCATCTATTCAACACACTGCGCAAAGCCATATATGGGGCATTTCCACTGATAATTTAACCGTGTTCTGTTTCCTTCTATGCAGGCCGGAACCTATATCTCACTTGACCATAGCTCCTGCGAACAGCAGGTTCAGCTAACTTGGGGCTGAGCAGGGCCGGCTTCAGGAATAAGTGACAAAAGCGGTTGCTTGGGGGCCCAGGCCACTAGGGGGCCCGAACCCAGTCGGGATTTCAATTTATTGTTGAGGGTTAGAATAGTAGAATACACAAGGTGCAAGTTAGAAATTTGGTTGTGAATCAGCAATTATTCTCTTGTTATGTCAATCACTGACAGTTACTCAATTAGCCAGGTCAGCCAGCATTTTTTAGATTGTTAAATTAGTTATCATGGCCGAATACCAACCGGTCATGCAGGGCACGTGCCCAGGGGCCCTGACCTCAAATTGATTTTGTTAGTCACTCTCACTGAAATATCATTAACATGGCATAAGTCATAGAATTGCAGGAAAGTAGCTACAAAACTGAAGAGAGAAACAAATCTCTGCCCCTTGCCACAATGAATAGAATTCCATGAAAGGTGTTAAAAAATGTATCTCCACCCTATGGCAAAATGTGTAGAACTGCAGAACACTTAATACATTTTTTTGTGGAACTCAGGGTCTCAATTTACTGTTGAGAGTTAGAATAGTAGAATACACAAGGTGCAAGTTCGAAATTTGGTTGAGCAATTTTTTTATTGTTATGTCAGTCACTGACAATCATTCAATTAGCCATGCCGACCAATTCTCGCTTAGGGCCCCCAAAAGGCTAGCACCGGCCCTGGGGCCAAGGCACGGCTGCTGGGGCTTTTCAGCTGCATTTATATAACAATGGCTACACTGTGAACAATTTAAATATTTTTTTTTGCTCAGAAAACTAAAACCACTCTCGGGGCGCTAATTGGAGAACCCTGCACTAGTGTAACACTGGTGTTACAGTTGAAAAACAGCAATAGAGAGTTCAGATGTTCTAAGCCTAACTACAGTAATGGATGTTACTGTTTCATCAGGGAGCCACAAAGATGAAGTTAACAAATGTAATCGCTGAATTCACATTATTTGCAATTTCATGCAGCCACATCATAGGAAAAAGCTAAACAAATTATTTTGTATTCAAATTTCGCATTGTTTAAAGTTGAGAGATATAATTCATGCAAACGAGACTGGTTGTGTGAGTTTGCCTAAAGGATAATGTGGTAAAGTTACACCCACCACTCCTAGTTACGTAACAGTTAGCCTCATGTATAGAGCCTCCAACAAATAAGAACAAGGACATCCAAAATCCATCAGGTTAACAGTTTTTAATGAAGCTAGAAATGCATGTCTCAGTGATTGACAGTATACAGGTATTATTGCATGTTGACTAACCAATCAGCAAATCAAATCCAATTTTATTTGTCACATGCACCGAATACCGTGAAATGCTTACTTACAAGCCCTTAACCAACAATGCAGTTCAAGAAATAGAGTTAAGAAAATATTTGCTAGATAAACTAAAGTAAAAAATAAAATGAAAAGTAACACAATAAGATTACATAACAATAACGAGGCTATATACAGGGGGTACCGGTACTGAGTCAATGTGCAGGGGTACAGATTAGTAGCGAGGCTATATACAGGGGGTACCGGTACTGAGTCAATGTGCAGGGGTACAGGTTAGTCGAGGTCATTTGTACATGTAGGTAGGGGTGAAGTGACTATGCAGAGATAATAATTAGCGAGTAGCAGCATAGTAAAAACAAAGGTGTCAATGTAAATAGTCCAGGTGGCTATTTGATTAATTGTTCAGCAGTCTTATGACTGGAGTCTTTGACAATTTTGTGGGCTTTGCTCTGACACCGCCTGGTATAGAGGTCCTGAAATTAGGTTAAATCTAATCATAATCAGTTTAATATATTTCATTCAAATACATTTTGTAGATTGGCTTATAGCCGCGGGATGTAGGGGTGCTGAGGGTGCTGTAAAGTAGTAAATTATCTTAGAGCCAACACAGATGCTAAACAGCTCTCTGTCCTTGTACTCTTGGATTTAAGTGCTACATTCGACACTGTTGACCATGATGCCCTTCTGGACAGACTGGAGAGGTGGGTGTGCCTCTCTGGTCCAGATCTAAATTGGTTTAGGACCTATTTAACCCGTCAAGAGTTGTCGTCACCCTTGGTGAACATAACTCATAGAAAATACATATCACATGTGACATTCCACAAGGTTCGATTTTGGGTCCCGTTACTGTTCAGTTTCTATATTGTTACCCCTTGGCAGCGTTATCAGAAAGAACAGCGTTGATTTCACTGCTACTCAGACCATACACAACTTTACATTTCTGTGTCCCCAGAGGATTTTAGCTCCATGGATAAATTATTAGACTGTATTAGTGATTTAAATACTTGGATGGCACACAACTTCCTCCAGCTAAATCAAGACAAGACCGAGGTACTTATTGTTTGAGCCAAAGCACAGAGAGAGAATCTGGCCGCACATTGTCATTCACAGGCAATAAAGAGAAAACACCAGGTAAAACATTTTGAATCACACATTGAGAATGTGACCAAAATAGCTTTTTACCACCTGAGGAACATCTCCAAGGTGCAGCCATTTCTCTCTCTGGCTGATACAGAGAGACTCATCCGTGTTTTTATTACAAGCAGCCTTGACTACTGTAGTGCTCTCCTGTCTGGTCTACCCAAGAAACCCATTGGTCAACTGCAAAACATACAGAATGCTGCAGCGTGGGTACTGACCAAGACCAGACTGAGAGCACACATTACACAGGTTTTAAGGTCTCTCCACTGGCTGCCTGCGAGTTTGATAATACATTTTTATATTTATATTGTTTTTTAAATCAATCCACGGTTGTACACCCCAATACATGTCGGACATGCTTTAGAGTTATGTACCCAGTAGGTCCCTCAGGTCTTCTGGCCTTTTAACTATCCCAAACACTAAGAACAAGAGGCATGGAGAGGCAGCCTCTAGTTATTATGCTCCCAGCCTCTGGAATAGCCTGCCAGAGAACCTGAGGGGGGCCAAAACTGTGGACATATATAAAAGAGATCTTAAATCGCATCTTTTTTTTCTTTGCTTTTCCTCAGGGTGCTTTTTAGTCGTTCAGTTTGTATTGTTATTCTTTTGTTTTGAATCCTCTTACGTTTGTTGTGTAGTAAATATTTCAGTTTTAAACTTCAGTGTTTTTTTCCCCTGTAACGCACGTTGTGTTGCCATGTCTGAAATGTCATACAGTCGTGGCCAAAAGTTTTGAGAATGACAAATATACATTTTCACAAAGTCTGCTGCCTCAATGTCTAGATATTTTTGTCAGATGTTACTATGGAATACTGAAGTATAATTATAAGCATTTCATAATTGTCAAAGGCTTTCATTGACAATTACATGAAGTTGATGCAGTGTCAATATTTGCAGTGTTCACCCTTCTTTTTCAAGACCTCTGCTATCCGCCCTGCAATCCGCATGCTGTCAATTACCTTCTGGGCCACATCCTGACTGATGGCAGCCCATTCTTGCATAATCAATGCTTGGAGTTTGTCAGAATGTGTGGGTATTTGTTTATCCACCCACCTCTTGAGGATTGACAACAAGTTCTCAATGGGATTAAGGTCTGGGGTGTTTCCTGGCCATGGACCCAAAATATCAATGTTTTGTTCCCCGGGCCACTTAGTTATCATTTTTGCCTTATGGCAAGGTGCTCCATCATGCTGGAAAAGGCATTGTTCATCACCGAACTGTTCCTGGATGGTTGGGAGAAGTTGCTCTCGGAGGATGTGTTGGTTCCATTCTTTATTCATGGCTGTGTTCATAGGCAAAATTGTGAGTGGTGGTGGTGGTCTCAGGATGCTTTACTGTTGGCATGACACAGGACTGATGGTAGCGCTCACCTTGTCTTCTCCGGACAAGCTTTATTCCAGATGCCCCAAACAACCGGGAAGCGGAATCATCAGAGAAAATGACTTTACTCCAGTCCTCAGCAGTCCAATCCCTGTACCTTTTGCAGAATATCGGTTTGGCCCTGATGTTTTTCCTGGAGAGAAATCAAATCAAATCAAATTTTATTTGTCACATACACATGGTTAGCAGATGTTAATGTGAGAGTAGCGAAATGCTTGTGCTTCTAGTTCCGACAATGCAGTGATAACCAACAAGTAATCTAGCTAACAATTCCAAAACTACTACCTTATAGACACAAGTGTAAGGGGATAAGAATATGTACATAAAGATATATGAGTGAGTGATGGTACAGAGCGGCATAGGCAAGATACAGTAGATGGTATTGAGTGCAGTATATACATATGAGATGAGTATGTAAACAAAGTGGCATAGTTAAAGTGGCTAGTGATACATGTATTACATAAAGATGCAGTAGATGATATAGAGTACAGTATATACATATACATATGAGATGAATAATGTAGGGTGGCTTCTTTGCTGCCCTTGTTGACACCAGGCCATCCCCCAAAAGTCTTTGCCTCACTGTGCGTGCAGATGCACTCATACCTGCCTGCTGCCATTCCTGAGCAAGTTCTGTCCTGGTGGTGCCCCGATCCCGCAGCTGAATCAACTTTAGGAGATGGTCCTGGCGCTTGCTGGACTTTCTTGGGCACCCTGAAGCCTTCTTCACAACAATTGAACTGAACTCCTTGAAGTTCTTGATGATCCGATAAATGGTTGATTTAGGTGCAATCTTACTGGCAGCAATATCCTTGCCTGTGAAGCCCTTTTTGTGCAAAGCAATGATGACGGTACGTGTTTCCTTGCAGGCAACCATGGAGGACAGAGGAAGAACAATGATTCCAAGCACCACCCTCCTTTTGAAGCTTCCAGTCTGTTATTCGAACTCAATCAGCATGACAGAGTGATCTCCAGCCTTGTCCTCGTCAACACTCACACCTGTGTTAACAAGAAGAATCACTGGCATGATGTCAGCTGGTCCTTTTGTGGCAGGGCTGAAATGCAGTGGAAATATTTTGGGGAGATTCAGCTCCTTTGCATGGCAAATAGGGACTTTGCAATTAGTTGCAATTCATCTGATCACTCTTCATAACATTCTGGAGTATATGCAAATTGCCATCATACAAACTGAGGCAGCAGACTTGGTTAAAATTAGTATTTGTGTCACTCTCAAAACTTTTGGCCACGACTGTACACTTAGGTTGGAGTCATTAAAACTAGTTTTTCAACCACTCCACAATTTTTTTTGTTAATAAACTATAGTTTTGGCAAGTCGGTTAGGACATCTACTTTGTGCATGTGTAACGGATGTGAAATAGCTAGCTAGTTAGCGGTGGTGCGCGCTAAATAGCGTTTCAATCGGTGACGTCACTTGCTCTGAGACCTTGAAGTAGTGGTTCCCCTTGCTCTGCAAGGGCCGCGGCTTTTGTGGAGCGATGGGTAACGATGCTTCGTGGGTGACTGTTGTTGATGTGTGCAGAGGGTCCCTGGTTCGCGCCCGGGTATGGGCGAGGGGACGGTCTAAAGTTATACTGTTACACATGACACAAGTAATTTTTCCAACAATTGTTTACAGACAGATTATTTCACTTATAATTCACTGTATCACAATTCCAGTGGGTCAGAAGTTTACATACACTAATTTGACGGTGCCTTTAATAAACAGCTTGGAAAATTCCAGAAAATTATGTGATGGCTTTAGAAGCTACTGATAGGCTAATTGATATAATTTGAGTCAATTGGAGGTGTACCTGTGGATGTTTTTCAAGGCCTATCTTCAAATTCAGTGCCTCTGTGCTTGACTTGGGAAAATTGTAGACCTCCACAAGTCTGGTTCATACTTGGGAGCATTTTCCATACGCCTTAAGGTACCACGCTCATCTGTACAAACAATAGTTCGCAATTATAAACACCATGGGACCCCGCAGACGTCAGACCGCTCAGGAAGGAGATGTGTTCTGTTTCTTAGAGATGAACGTACTTTGATGCGAAAAGTGCAAATCAATCACAGAACAACAGCAAATGCCCCTGTGAAGATGCTGGAGGAAACAGGTACAAAAGTATCAGTAAAACGAGTCCTATATCGACATAACCTGAAAGGCCGCTCAGCAAGGAAGAAGCCACTGCTCCAAAACTGCCATAAAAAAAGCAAGACTATGGTTTGCAACTGCACACGTTGGACAAAGATCGTACTTTATGGAGAAATGTCCTCTGGTCTGATTAAATAAACATAGAACTGTTTGGCCATAATGAACATTCCAACCGTGAAGCACGGGGTGGCAGCATCATATTGTGGGGGTGCTCTGCTGCAGGAGGGACTGGTGCAATTCACAAAATGGGTGGCATCGTGAGGAAGGAAAATTATATGGATATATTGAGGCAACATCTCAAAACATCAGTCAGGGAGTTAAAGCTTGGTCGCAAATGGGTCTTCCAAATGGACAATGACCCCAAGCATACTTACAAAGTTGTGGCAAAATGGCTTAAGGACAACAAAGTCAAGGTATTGGAGTGGCCATCACAAAGCTCTGACCTCAATCCTATAGAACATTTGTGGGTAGAACTGAAAAAGTGTGTGCGAGCAAGTAGGCCTACAAACCTGACTCAGTTACACCAGCTCTGTCAGGAGGAATGGGCCAAAATTCTCCCACCTTATTGTAGGAAGCATGTGGAAGGCTACTCGAAACGTTTGACCCAAGTTAAATAATTTTAAAGGCAATTCTACCAAATAGTATTTGAGTGTATGTACACTTCTGACCCAATGGGAATGTGATGAAAGAATAAAAGCTGAAATCAATCATTCTCTCTACTATTATTCTGACATTTCACATTCTTAAAATAAAGGGGTGATCCTAACTGACCTAAAACAGGGAATTTGTACCAGGATTAAATGTCAGGAATTGTGAAAAACTGAGTTTAAATGTATTTGGCTAAGGTATATGTAAACTTCCAACTTCAACTGTAGGTATTTATAGGATGACACTTTTTCATTTGATAAGCCATGCTGACATTCTCTGGGAGAGTTTTAGCTCTGCCATGAATTTAGGTTTTTGTATATTCAAGGCCAGTTTGAGACCATAAAGGGAAGCTTGCAGTGACTGAAAATCAGTCTGGAGCTCTTCAACAGCCTGAACCAGAGAAGGAGCACATGAATATATAAGCGTATCATCTGCATATAGATGTAACTTTGCTGGTTGCATCCCATTTCCCAAATCATTAATGAAAATTGAGAACAACACAGGAGCTAAAATTGAACCCTGGGGCACACTTTTCATCTCAAGAAAGCTAGACTGTGATTGTCCGTATATACCACATTGTGTTCTGTCAGAAAGGTAGTTCCTAAACCAATTTACTGCCCCTTCACTGAGACCAATGTTACTGAGTCTAGCTAGCAACTATTCATGGTCAACGGAATCAAAGGCCTTTAATAAATTCACAAACAGAGCAGCACAACGTTGCTTTTTATAAAAGTGCATTAATGATGTTGTTTGCCACTGCCATAGCTGCAGTTGTGGTGCTGTGCCCGGATCTAAAGCCAGACTGAACCCCGCTCAGTATGTTCTTTTCAATAAGTTTTTTAACTGTGAGTTCACTACGGATTCATAGACCTTGGCCAGGATAGTGAGTTCACTGGGGATTCATAGACTTTGGCCAGGATAGTGAATTCACTAGGGATTCATAGACGTTGACCAGGACAGGGAGTTTGGAGATAGGACGATTGTTATTAGCATCTGAGGGATCTCCACCCTTTAGCAGTGGGAGGACATAAACTGAATTCCAAATGCTGGGTATGGAATTACTATACTATGGAACGATACTCTTACAATAACACTATGAGACACTCAGACACTGTATATCCTAATCCTAGTACTTGATGCTATATCCTAATAAACACAAAATAAGTAATGATCAGAGAATGCCTAAAATGTCACTTGACAACCAGTGTTAGTGAATGTTTTGTTTAAAAACTGATCGTTTCGGAAATAATCTTGATTTTTAATGCTGTTAACCCATTGTATAAAAGCAATAATACACAGCCATGATAAAAATGTCATAAAACATGGCCTCATGTATTATTGCTAAAGTAAACTATAAAGTATAAACCCATCATAGCTTAATGTATGAATTAGATCCCAGATGGAGTTGCCTGGTTATGGTCTCAGTTCAGCTCGTTCATTCCACTCCTTGTAGGCTACTCCATGGCATTTGCCAAAGACATGGGAAATGACCGGAGTGGCAAATGACCGGAGTGGCAGGGAGTGGAATGTTAGCTAAAACAACTGGACCCAGCCTCCGTAGAACGTTGACGTGCATCGGACAATCCCATGCCATTGGGACAATCATTGCACTTTGAAACCGACGCCCACGTATGGGACTGCCCAACGGGCAAAATGCGTGAAAAGAGTGTGTCCCATGTACATTTTCTGTCAGGTCATAAAATGTGTAAAAATCACCTGTCTGTGTAGCGAACGCACGTATATATTTTTTTGCACATAGTTTTTTTACGCCATCCTAATACAAGTCTGATGTTCGTTAACAAACTTTGCAGCAGAGAACACTTTCTAATAGATCATAAAATGTACATGCCATGCTCAGCCAATGGGTGCAGCAAAGTTCTACTTAACGTATGCCTTGGATGTCAAAGTTTATTCTAATTTGCCTTTATGCTGAAATGTAGCCTAAACATCATCGGCGGTCATTATAGTAAATGCCCGTGCATGTGGAGACGAAATGCAATACACATGGGCTATTAATCAAATTAATGATGAGGAAGATATGCCTAAATCAATTGTACAGGCCTACATGTATAATATAATAACTAGCCTACTATGCCAGTATCACATAAATCACATTTTCTATGTTCGTCCATTTTAACTGCAAGCATTCAACTGAGTAATGTTACCTGCTTTGTTACTCTACTGTGCAGTCTCGAGACGGTTGGATTTGCGTGAGTGGGGCTCGATCAGGCTCAGTGCGGTGAACGAGCTCAAACAGCGGCTGTGCGGAAGTTCTGTCATCCGTGCTGCAGAAGGGGCTTCGCCCTCGCGATTATTCTCGTCACAACTTTATGCTTGGATAAAAGCGGTTCAGGTGGAACTTCTGGACAGTACAACCCAATTTGAGTTTTACTACAGCCACAGTCGGCCACCTTTGTTTTCGGTGAGTATTTATTCAGTGTTTTCACAGGGTCAACATTCCTGCGTTTGGAAAAACCTTGTGCCTTTTTTCACCTAGGGTGAATGCGGGAAGCAGCGCGGGGTGGCAGTGCGTGCTTGCGTGACATTTCCGACAACACTGCCGTGGAGCTCTCCATTTTGGTTTCACTTTGTTTGGTCCCCCGATATTTTCAAGAAGTACCACTCTGCGAAATGATTGTACATCTGTCTAGCTGATTATTATTATTTATTGTGGTATGATTGACAGACATGATGTCCGCGCGACAGTCTCCAAATTAGGCCAATGAAGATGCGTGGGTGGGATGTAAAACCTCTCAATTTGAGCCGTCGTGGAGTCCTGACAAAGAAACTGCTGTTTTGAACCACAAACATGAGGGTATTTTTACTGACTGCACATTCTCAAAGTAGACCATTGATGATAGCAGATAGTTCATTGTGGTCAACTATGTTCAAATGCATTCTAGACTGTTATAGATTTAGGCTTGAAGAGCTGAAAGGCATTTCTGATGAACTCAACTTCCTTCACTATGGAGTGGATTTTAGTCAGCTAAGGCTTAAAATAAAAAAAAAGGCTACAAATGCTTAGTTATTGCAGACTGATCCCCTCTATGTCAACACTGTAGAACATATGTCATTGACAGGCTGGCTGTATATCACATCAAAAATGATAAGCTATATAGAAACCGGTCCTTTTTGCTTCCCGAGGTACACACACACTGAGCGGCTGGATGCCAGAGTCTGCCACGGTGTAGCACGCCTGGAGTATAGGGATTAAGGGCCTTGCTAGAATAACCGAATCACAGCAGATTTGTCCCTATTGTAACCTCTGGTTGAAGGCCCACCCCAGCTAACAAGAACGTCCCCACAACTTTAGAGAAGGTTCCTTAAGAATCTCATTAGGTCATTAAATAACGTTTTCATAGGAATGTTTGTGTGATGTGTAATGAATGTTTCTAAGAGACCATCTACATAATGTCACATAGATCCTACCCAGAATATGGTTACCATTTTATCAGAATCTAAGATGTTAATGTTCTAGACACGTTTTATGGGATCATTTCTGTGTATCAGTTGTCAGGTGTAAATTGAACCCCCAAAGAGTTTAATTACACCTTGTTGCTGTTTCCGAGCCTATCAAATCAAATTTTATTAGTCACATGCGCCGAATACAACAGGTGTAGACCTTACAGTGAAATGCTTACTTACAAGCCCTTAACCAACAATGCAGTTTAAAACATAAGAATAAGAAATAAAAGTTACAAGTACCTGTTCACCTCGCATCAAAGCTAAAGGCCATCAGATTGTTAAACAGCCACCACTAGCACAGAGAGGCGGCTGCCTAGCTACACACTTGATATCATTGGCCACTTTAATAAATGGAACACTAGTCACTTTAAGAATGTTTACATATCTCGCATTACTCATCTCATGTATATTCTGTATCCTTCACTATCTATTCTTTACTATCTATTGCATCTTAGCCGCTCATCCATATATTTTATACTTCTACTTTCTCATCCTATTCATTTACTAGATTGTGTGTATTAGGTTTTGTTGCCGAATGTGTTAGATATTAGGTTTTGTTAAATATTACCTGTTAGATACTGCTGCACTGTCAAAATAGTCTAGGTAGCCATTTGATTAGATGTTCAGGAGTCTTATGGCTTTAAGGCCTTCCTCTGACACTGCCTAACATCAAGGCCCTAATTGGTGAACCACTGATCAATTCATAGCTCTTTGTCTGTTGGGGAGACTCACACACACAGTGATTTTAATTTATGTATTTTACACACTGAAGTAGATGATTACATTGTGCATGTTCATTTATACAGTAAATATTCAACATTTTCTCACCTGGGATTTGAACTCACAACCTCTTGGTTCATGGTATTCCGATCTTCCCGTTACGCCACTGTGTCCAGTCACGTATTGGTTAATCTGACTGTTCTCATCATTGATTTGATGTACTTATTTCAAGAGCTTTCTGTATAGTTGTCTAATATTGGTGAGGCATGTTAACCTGTTTTTAATGATAATCCTGAATCACTATGATCAATAAAATATTTTTCTGTACATTTAAAGTTAGACTATGAAAAAATCACTCAGCCATTTCCTAGTTAGCGAAATTGTAATAGTTGGCCTAATTTCAGTTTGTGGCAAAATCAGCTAGTATAGTGTAGAGAATCATTGTACCATCTAAACCGCTGTGAAATATCTTTTCCATAACCCAAAATATTGTATTTTCAACTGTTTGAAGCTGGTGTACAAAATCAATAGTAAAAGACACAAAAACTAAACTTACGGCTCCCAAGTGTGGCCGTGGTCTAAGGCATGGCATCTCAGTGCTAGAAGCGTCACTACAGACCATGTTTCAATTCCAGGTTGTATCACAACTGGTCATGATTGGGAGTCCCATAGGGCGGTGCACAATTGTCCCAGCGTCGTTAGGGTTTGGCTGGGGTCGGCCCGTCATTGTAAATAAAAATTTGTTCTTAACTGACTTGCCTAGTTAAAGAAAAAATGTGTTTAAAAAAATAACTGAATCCATAGAAATAGGGCACATAGAACAGATCTACCGCTTCTTAGACTTGCTTACAATGCAAATGACAGATCTATAACTCACATTTCTATGTTAATTTGGTCTGGTCCCCCAAAAAGTTACATATTGCCACTTTAACAGGGCTGAGATTTACTTCAAAGTGCATTCACTCTATTGTTTACACCTATAAAGTTGTTTCCTTGACATAAACACAGCAAAAAAAGAAATGTCCTCTCAATGTCAACTGCGTTTATTTTCAACAACCTTAACATGTATGAACATAACAAGATTCAACAACTGAGACATGAACTGAACAAGTTCTACAGACGTGACTAACAGAAGTGGAATAATGTGTCCCTGATCAAAGGGGGGGTCAAAAGTAACAGTCAGTATCTGGTGTCGCCACCAGCTGCATTAAGACATTTCTGGGGGAATGGACCTAGCCCTCACCCTCCAATCCAACAAGTCCCAGAGGTTTTATTTTATTTTATTTCACCTTTATTCAACCAGGTAGGCTAGTTGAGAACAAGTTCTCATTTACAACTGCGACCTGGCCAAGACAAAGCAAAGCAGTTCAACACACACAACAATACAGTTACACATGGAATAAACAAACATACAGTCAATAATACAGTAGAAAAAAGTATATACACAGTGTGCAAATGAGATAAGATAAGGGATAAGGCAATAAAATAGGCCATAGTGGCAAGGTAATTATGATATAGCAATTAAACACTGGAGTGGTAGATGTGCAGAAGATGAATATGCAAGTATAGATACTGGGGTGCAAAGGAGCAAAATAAATACAGTATGGGGATGAGGTAGTTGTATGGGCTATTTACAGATGGGCTGTGTACAGGTGCAAGGATCTGTGAGCTGCTCTGACAGCTGGTGCTTAAAGCTAGTGAGGGAGATATGAGTCTCCAGCTTCAGCGAAACGGGTGGAACTGTGATAGACTGCATCCAATTTCTTGAGTAGAGTGTTGGAGGCTATTTTGTAAAAGACATCGTCGAGGATCGGTAGGACAGTTTTACGAGGGTATGTTTTGCAGCATGAGTGAAGGATGCTCTGTTGCGAAATAGGAAGCCGATTCTAGATTTAATTTTGGGTTGGAGATGCTTAATGTGGGTCTGGAAGGAGAGTTTACAGTCTAACCAGACACCTAGGTATTTGTAGTTGTCCACATATTCTAGGTCAGTACCGTCCAGAGTAGTGATGCTGGACGGGTGGGCAGGTGCTAGCAGCGATCGGTTGAAGAGAATGCATTTAGTTTTGCTTGCATTTAAGAGCAGTTGGAGGTCATGTAAGGAGAGTTGTATTGCATTGAAGCTCGACTCGAGGTTAGTTAGCACAGTGTCCAAAGAAGGGGCAGAAGTATACAGAATGGTGTTGTCTGCGTAGAGGTGGATCAGAGAATCACCAGCAGCAAGAGCGACATAAGAGAGAAGAGAGTCGTCCCGAGAACTGAACCCCGTGGCACCCCCATAGACTGCCAGAGGTCCGGACAACAGGCCCTCCGATTTGACACACTGAACTCTGTCTGAGAAGTAGTTGGTGAACCAGGCAAGGCAGTCATTTGAGAAACCAAGGCTGTTGAGTCTGCTGATAAGAATGTGGTGATTGACAGAGTCGAAAGCCTTGGCCAGGTCGATGAATACGGATGCACAGTCTTTCACCTCTTTGGGCTGAGATCCCGCCAACGGGATCGATATGACAACAGCCAGTGAAAGTGCAGGGCACCAAATTCAAAACAACAGAAATCCCAAAATTAAAATTCCTCAAACATACAAATATTTTACACCATTTTAAATATACACTTCTTGTTGATCCCACCACAGTGTCCGATTTCAAAAAGGCTTTATAGCGCAAGCAAACCAAAAGATTGTGTTATGTCAGAGCCAAGTCACAGAAAAACTTTCCAGCCAAAGAGAGGAGTCACAAAAAGCAGAAATGGAGAGAAATGAATCACTAACCTTAAGCTTCACTTAATTGTTAATCCAGCCGCCGTGTCAGATTTAAAAAAGGCTTTACGGCGAAAGCAAACCATGTGATTATCTGAGGACAGCGCTCCGCACACAACTTTACAAACAGTTAGCAGCCAAGTAGATTAGTCACGAAAGTCAGAAGTAGCAATAAAATGAATCACTTTGATGATCTTCATATGGTTGTACTCACAAAACTCCCAGTTACACAATAAATGTTTGTTTTGTTCGATAAAGTCCCTCTTTATTATCCAAAAACCTCAATTTTGTTGGCGCGTTTTGTTCAATAATCCAATGGCTCAAGTGAGGTCACGAGGCAGATAAAAATTCCAAATAGTATCTGTAAAGTTCTTAGAAACATGTGAAACGATGTTAATAATCAATCCTCAGGTTGTTTTTAGTCTAAATAATAATCATATTTAAACCGGACAATAGTGTCGTCAATATAAATGAAAAACAAGAAAGACGCGCTCTCGGGATTACGCACCAAACAGGTTGGGGACTTCTCATTGAAACAGCTCATTCTCCCTCAATTATCAGAATAAAGGCCTGAAACAATGTCTAAATATTGTGCACAGCTAGTGGAGTCCATAGGGAATGGAATCTGGGTCCTCTCCCTTTAAATGGTGGATTGGCTTTCAATGGAAAAACACCAATTTCAAAATAATAGCACTTCCTGGATGGATTTTCCTCAGGTTCTCGCCTGCCATTTCAGTTCTGTTATACTCACAGACATTATTTTAACAGTTTTGGAAACTGTAGAGCGCTTCCTATCCACATCTACCAATTATATGCATATCCTAGCTTCTGGGCCTGAGTAGCAGGCAGTTTACTTTGGGCATGCTTTTCATCCAAAATTCCAAATGCTGCCCCCATCCCAGAAAAGTTAATTAATTCTTATTTACAAGGACAACCTACTCTTTCCTCGTGCCCTGCGGAGCTTCTTTTGCTAAATACCCCAGTACTGTACTGCCGACCGTCACGTTGTACAGCACCATATTTTCTGTTCCATCCTAATGGAAACCCAGAGGGTTTTTCATATTTCTTGGAATAGAAAAAACATAATATTAGTCAATTTAATTAAGCAAGTACCAGTCAAGAATTTTGACACACCTCCTCATTCCAGGATTTTTCTTTATTTTTACTATTTTCTACATTGTAGAATAATAGTGAAGACATCACAACTGTGAAATAACACTGGTCTCCTGCGTGCCCCACATTCTGTAGTATAGACTGCTCTCCCTTATGTAAGGAATTAGGCACTTTCCCATGTTTACTACAGTAAAAAAAATTTTTTACTACAGTATTGTATATTGCACAGTAACCTAATAAACAAAAACACATTTCATCAATATAATAATTATAAAAAATACTCTTTCAAAATGCAGATGATTATTTAGTTATGGATCCATAATGAATTACTATGGGAATAAATATTGCTGATTTACAGAAATATTGGTACAAATCTGTCTAATGAAGGCAAATCATTTAGGCTCCTCCAATCCTGTAGCCTACCCCCGACCGTCACGTTGTACAGCGCCGTATTTTCCATTCCACCCTATCGGAAACCATGAGGGTTTCGTTTTTCATATTTCTCTGAATAGAAATACCATAATATTAGTCAAATTAACCTCTCTGAACCACCCATCCCGGATCCGGTATAATTGTCATCAGCAACGCTGAATATTATAGCGCAACATTAAAATAATAATAATCACAAGTGCAATATTGCAAAACACAGCTTAGCCTTTTGTTAACCTCTTGAAGTTAGGGGGCACTATTTTTATGTTTGGAAAAATAACGTTCCCAAAGAAAGCAGCCTACTTTTCAGGACCAGATGCTAGAATATGCATATAATTGATTAGGATAGAAAACACTCTAAAGTTTCCAAAACTGTCAAAATTTTGTCTGTGAGTTAAACAGAACTTATATTGCAGGCTAAAACCTGAGGAAAATCCAATCAGGAACTGCCCCTGTTTTTGAAACCTCTCTGTTGTTATGCATGCCTATTGCCCATTTTTAAAGGGATATCAACCAGATTCCTTTTTCTATGGCTTCCCTAAGGTGTCAACAGCCTTTAGACATAGTTTCAGGCTTTTATTTTGAAGAATGAGTGTGAACGACCACATTGCGTAAGTGGATAGGTGGGGGCTCTCAGAGTGAGTTGTGCGCAAAAGAGAAAGGCGACCATTGTTACTCCCGGTCCTAGTGAAAAGCCAACTGTCCCGGTTGATATATTATCGAATAGATATTTGAAAAACACCCTGAGGATTGATTATAAAAACATTTGACATTTTTCTGTGGACATTATGGATATAATTTGGAACTTCTAATTTGGAATTTTTGTCTGCGTTGTCGTGACCGCTCTTTCCGGTGGATTCCTGGGCATAACGCACCAAACTAACGGAGGTGTTTGGATATAAAAAATATCTTTATGGAACAAAATGAATTTGTTGTCTAACTGGGAGTCTCGTGAGTGAAAACATCTGAAGATCATCAAAGGTAAACGATTAATTTGATTAATTTGATTTCTTTTCTGATTTTCGTGACCAAGTTACCTGATGCTAAGTGTACTTATTGTTTTGTCGAGCGATCGATAAACTTACACAAACGCTTGTATTGCTTTCGCTGTAAAGCATCATTTCAAAATCTGAGACGACAGGTGGATTAATTAATTAAGCTACATTTCTTAATCAATCCCATATACTATGTTATTACAAAAAAAAAATTGTAATGCCAATACGGAATACTATCAAATGCTTCTCAAAGGTGGTCAAACTAGCAATAACTTGCTTTAACAAAAAATAATGTCTGACAAATAGATAACGTGTCACAGAATGCTGCAGCAGCCTGCAAGGTGTGCCGCAGTATGACTATATATATACTATCATTCTTTATATAATTTATCTTTGTTTCATAGTTTATTTTTATTTAGCTTAGTCACCTGATTTCTTAATTTTCAGTACATTTGCCATACCTTTTGCCTCATCTCTCTCAGCCAAACAATTTTTCAATTCCTCATCAATCCAAAGGGATTCAACAGTTGTGTGATCTGATTCGCCGAAGTTGGGACGGGGGATGGCTTCATACGCGTCATGGTGGGGCGGTAGGTAGCCTAGTGATTAGAGCGTAGTAACCGAAAGGTTGCAAGATCGAATCCCCAAGCTGACATGGTAAAAATCTGTCATTCTGCACCTGAACAAGGCAGTAAATCCACTGTTCCTAAGCCATCATTGAAAATAAGAATTTGTTCTTAACTGACTTGCCTAGTTAAATAAAGGTAAAATCTTTTTTTAAATGGATGCTTTTGTATACATGGTCAAGCACGCTGGATCCTCTTCTGGGGCAGGATACATGAATCCTACAGACGAAGAACCATGTATGTGACAATTTTTCCATTTTAAGATAATCAGTTATTTTTATATTATTAATTGTGTGTACCACATTAGGTGTTTTATGGTTGACAAATAATTGACCATACCCATATCTTCCAACAACAATTTATATATTTTTTTGTTATTTCAAAAAATGCTTTTTTTATTGCCGTTTTAATTTTAAGAATGTGGAAGAACAGTATATCTCCAGTGATGATTTCAGTTTGTGGAAGAAAAGTATATGTGACATTTTGCATGACTTGTAAGATGTCCTTTTTTAACACCTGATATTATGTTTTTAAGTACTTTCAAGTACAGATGCCCTTCATGTAAATAACTTAAATGCAATATGTAGTTAATTAATTTGTATGGAGGTTCATTTAAAGGTGGTCTATCAACTTTAGCACTGATGACTTTTCTTAAAAGTTGAGTCATGAAATCTTAGTCTCATTTAAAATGAAGCCCTCAATGTGAACATACCATAGAACTACAAAACACTCACAATCTATACACAAAATGAGTTTTGTATTGCACCATTGTGTAACACTGCACTTTTAGAGTTAACGTTAATGTACGTATCATTACTGTCAAAGTTAAACTATGCAAGTGTTCAATATAGCTATTATAATAATAGGCGTTTTGTCTTATTTCTAACCTGTTCTAAGCCGGAGAGAATCAACACTTGTTGTTTCTCGTATGGGACAGTGTAGAAACTGTTGAACAGATGCAGCTTGCCCTCGTCAGTCAACTTTCCACAATCCTTTCTGCACGTCGTGGAACACGCTCTTCCCTGCAGGATACAGTGTAACTAGCAAGCTACTGTAGCCATGTCGAATCATCCGGTGGATGGAGAAAAAGTAGCTAGCTTTGTTTCTTCTATAATCTAGCAATAACATTTGTAACGATAATGTATGAGTTATTAGCAAAAGAACTTTAGCTAATATGTTTTCTCTATAGTTACAAATTAGACAACTCACAACATACATGTTAGTTACTGTACTCTATAGCTAGCTAGCTTGACTGTTTAATATACGGTTCTTCCACATACCTCTTTTGGACAGCTTTACCCAGTTTTTTTCTTGACCCTTACGATTTGTATAGGGTTTTCCCGCATCCCGTAAGATCTTCCTTTGCCTGTCTTTCCATTCTTTTAGTTTTGTTTTACGTTTCTTTCCCACATTTCTGCGATTTTCATTAGCAACAGAAAGGTTGTGCGCTTGTCCGTCCATTCTGAGTGGTGCACATAAACGGTTATTCCACGAGAGCCTATCTTTAAATTTAAGATGATTGTTAATTAGCGCGTGGAAAGCTTGTGAAACCGGTTCACTATAGAAAAAGGGTGTCCAATAATGATTGTTCATGTATATCTCTTTTTTTTTGTAAATGTCACATATATGGTTCTTCGTCTGTAGGATTCACATGTTGGTGATTTTTTTGGCAACATTTGTTTTAGACTGGTTTGATTTGAAAGTCACCCGCATCAATAAAGACTACTTCCGCGTGAGAGGATTCTTGCAGGCTAATGATCCTTTACAGTTCGCTGAGTGCCGCCTTGGTTTTGCTTGTGGCGGTATGTACACAGATGTGATAATAAAACACGTGAATTCCCTCAGCATATAGTGGGGTCGGCATTTAAACATCAGAAACTCCAGGTGGGGTGAAGAGGATTGCAATGTTTTCAACTTCGGGACACCAGGAATTGTTTGAGAAAGCACAGCCCCTAACCCTGACTTACCAAAAGCCACCACTCAATCCAATCGAAATATGGAGAAGCCGTCCGGATGTATAGCAGAGTCGAGTTTATTGTTCGTAAGCCACGTCTTAATAAAAACAAAGACGCTGCATTTCCCTCTGCTGTTGAAGCCTTCCTCTGATTTCACAAATATTGGAGTTTGATACCCCAGGTCAGGACTGAGGAAGGTGAATGGATACATATGCGTTAAGTTGTGTAAGGCACCAAATGAGTTAGGGAACACCCATGACCCCAAAAGCCTTAGAAAGTTATGTCAAGGTCAAAGGTAACACACAGGTCAAAATTGGCATCCTCTGCCTCGTAGGTGTAGTGGTCCAGGGTGATGAAGTAGAAGCCTGACTAACCTTGTCAGATATGTTTTCTACACACACTGATCCATCATCTGAGAACAACTGCAGTGAGAGAGAGAGTAAAAATAGGAAATGTCATCGAGTTAATTTGGAGTTGGAAAGTTTAACATCTTAATGTTGTATTCAAGGTAACAGTGCATTTTAAGACTGTTGCTGTATCAGAAGAGGCAACTATGGATAATCAGTTAACTAAATAAATGATAACATACTGTGTGGGACTGAGTCGAGTACCAATCCATGCCACTCATCAGTCAGTATGGCTTAGTATTAAACAGCCTACTGTCATTTCACGCCCCAACCCTTGTCATGGACAGCTATCCTCCTACAGGTTCCCTTCATCCCTTACGTGTGTGTGTGTGTGTGTGTGTGTGGATGAAGTCAACCTATAGGAGGATGGCTCTCCATTCAGTACAGAATTATCCTCTGTATAGAACCATCTTTCTAACCAAATAGACAGCAGTTGATAATAGTTAATAACATAATGATTTTGATATTTGTTGCATGCCCCAAATACAACAGGTGTAGGTAGACCTTACAGTGAAATGCTTACTTACAAGCCCTGAACCAACAATGCAGTTTTAAGAAAAATACCTACAAAAAAAAGTAAGAGATGAGGAAAAACAAATAATTAAAGAGCAGCAGTGAATAACAGTAGCGGAGCTATATACAGGGTGTTACGGTACAGAGACAATGTGAAGGCTATATACAGTGCCTTGCGAAAGTATTCGGCCCCCTTGAACTTTGCGACCTTTTGCCACATTTCAGGCTTCAAACATAAAGATATAAAACTGTATTTTTTTGTGAAGAATCAACAACAAGTGGGACACAATCATGAAGTGGAATGACATTTATTGGATATTTCAAACTTTTTTAACAAATCAAAAACTGAAAAATTGGGCGTGCAAAATTATTTAGCCCCTTTACTTTCAGTGCAGCAAACTCTCTCCAGAAGTTCAGTGAGGATCTCTGAATGATCCAATGTTGACCTAAATGACTAATGATGATAAATACAATCCACCTGTGTGTAATCAAGTCTCCATATAAATGCACCTGCACTGTGATAGTCTCAGAGGTCCGTTAAAAGCGCAGAGAGCATCATGAAGAACAAGGAACACACCAGGCAGGTCCGAGATACTGTTGTGAAGATGTTTAAAGCCGGATTTGGATACAAAAAGATTTCCCAAGCTTTAAACATCCCAAGGAGCACTGTGCAAGCGATAATATTGAAATGGAAGGAGTATCAGACCACTGCAAATCTACCAAGACCTGGCCGTCCCTCTAAACTTTCAGCTCATACAAGGAGAAGACTGATCAGAGATGCAGCCAAGAGGCCCATGATCACTCTGGATGAACTGCAGAGATCTACAGCTGAGGTGGGAGACTCTGTCCATAGGACAACAATCAGTCGTATATTGCACAAATCTGGCCTTTATGGAAGAGTGGCAAGAAGAAAGCCATTTCTTAAAGATATCCATAAAAAGTGTCGTTTAAAGTTTGCCACAAGCCACCTGGGAGACACACCAAACATGTGGAAGAACGTGCTCTGGTCAGATGAAACCAAAATTGAACTTTTTTGCAACAATGCAAAACGTTATGTTTGGCGTAAAAGCAACACAGCTCATCACCCTGAACACATCATCCCCACTGTCAAACATGGTGGTGGCAGCATCATGGTTTGGGCCTGCTTTTCTTCAGCAGGGACAGGGAAGATGGTTAAAATTGATGGGAAGATGGATGGAGCCAAATACAGGACCATTCTGGAAGAGAACCTGATGGAGTCTGCAAAAGACCTGAGACTGGGACGGAGATTTGTCTTCCAACAAGACAATGATCCAAAACATAAAGCAAAATCTACAATGGAATGGTTCAAAAATAAACATCCAGGTGTTAGAATGGCCAAGTCAAAGTCCAGACCTGAATCCAATCGAGAATCTGTGGAAAGAACTGAAAACTGCTGTTCACAAATGCTCTCCATCCAACCTCACTGAGCTCGAGCTGTTTTGCAAGGAGGAATGGGAAAAAAATTCAGTATGTCGATGTGCAAAACTGATAGAGACATACCCCAAGCGACTTACAACTGTAATCGCAGCAAAAGGTGGCGCTACAAAGTATTAACTTAAGGGGACTGAATAATTTTGCACGCCCAACTTTTCAGTTTTTGATTTGTTAAGAAAGTTTGAAATATCCAATAAATGTTGTTCCACTTCATGATTGTGTCCCACTTGTTGATTCTTCACAAAAAAATACAGTTTTATATCTTTACGTTTGAAGCCTGAAATGTGGCAAAAGGTCGCAAAGTTCAAGGGGGCCGAATACTTTCGCAAGGCACTGTACAAGGGGTACTGGTACTGTGTCAATGTGGAGGCTATATACAGGGTGTACCAGTACAGAGTCCATGTGGAGGCTATATACAGGTGGTACTGGTACAGAGTCCATGTGGAGGCTATATACAGGGGGTACCGGTACAGAGTCAATGTGGAGGCTATATACAGGGGGTACCAGTACAGAGTCAATGTGGGGGGGCACCAGTGTCGAGGTAATTGAGATAATAATGTACATGCAGGTAGAGTTGTTAAAATGGCTATGCATAGATAATAACAGAGAGTAGCAGCATGTGGTGTGCAAATAGTCTGGGTAGCCATTTGATGAGCTGCTCAGGATCATTATGACTTGGGGTAGAAGCTGTTTAGAAGCCTCTTGGACCTAGACTTGGCGCGCTGGTATCGCTTGCCGTGCGGAAGCAGAGAGAAGAGTCTATGACTTGGGTGGCTGTTGTCTTTGACAATTTTGTGGGCCTTGCTCTGACACCGCCTTGTGTAGAGGTCCTGGATAGCAGGAAGTTTGGCCCCAGTGATGTACTGGGCCGTACACTCGTACCCTCTGTAGCAACCCGTCAGGATGTTCTCGATGGTGCAGCTGTAAAATCTTTTGAGGATCTGAGGACCCATGCCAAATCTCCTGAGGGGGAATAGGTTTTGTCATGCCCTCTTCACGACTGTCTTGGTGTGCTTGGACCATGTTAGTTTGTTGGTGATGTAGATGCCAAGGAACTTGACGCTCTCATCCTGCTCCACTTCAGCGCCGTCGATGAGAATGGGGGCGTGCTCGGTCCTCTTTTTCCTGTGGTCCACAATAATCTCTTTTGTCTTGATCACGTTGAGAGAGAGGTTTTTGTCCTTGCACCACATGGTCAGGTCTCTGACCTCCCTATAGGCTGTCTCATCGTTGTCAGTGATCAGGCCTTAATGATGGTGTTGAGGTTGTCCATGGTCGTGCAGTCATGGGTGAACAGGGAGTACAGGAGGGCACTGAACACGCACCCCTTGGGGGCCCACGTATTGACGATCAGTGTGGCAGATGTGTTGTTACCTGCCCTTACCACCTGGGGGCGGCCCATCAGGAAGTCTAGGATCCAGTGGCAGAGAGACATCAGAGATTTTAACATTCTCTGTTTCACGGAAACATGGCTCACTCGGGATACGTTATCGGAGTCGGTACAGCCACCTGGTTTCTTCACGCATCATGCCGACAGAAACAAACATCTCTCTGGTAAGAAGAAGGGCAGGGGTGTATGCCTTGTGATTAACGAGTCGTGGTGTGATCATAACAACATACAGGAACTCAAGTCCTTTTGTTCACCTGACCTAGAATTCCTTACAATCAAATGCCGACCGCATTATCCACCAAGAGAATTCTCTTCGATTATAATCACAGTCGTGCACCCCCCCTCCTCCCCCCAAGCAGTCGAGGTGTCTGCCCTGAACGAACTTCATTGGACTCTATGTAAACTGGAAACCACATATCCTGAGGCTGCATTTATTGTAGCTGGGGATTTTAACAAGGCTAATCTGAAAACAAGGCTCCCTAAATTTTATCGGCATATGGAAGGCTGGGAAAATTCTGGATCGTTGTTACACTATCTTCCGTGACGCATACAAAGCCATCCTCGCCCTCCTTTTGGGAAATCTGACCACGACTCCATTTTGTTGCTCCCAGCCTATAAAACAGGAAACGCCCGTGCTCAGGTCTGTTCAGCGCTGGTCCAACCAATCTGATTCCACGCTTCAAGATTGCTTCGATCACGTGGACTGTGATGTGTTCTGGATAGCGTTGAACAACAACATTGATGTATAGGCTGATTTGGTGAGCGAGTTCATTAGCAAGTGCATCTGTGATGTTGTACCAACAGCGACTATTAAAACCTTCCCCAACCAGAAACCTTGGATTGATTGCAGAATTTGAGCAAAACTGAAAGCACGAACCACTGCTTTTAATCGGGGCCTGGCGACTGGAAACATAGCTATTCCCTCCAAGGCACCTACACCACCCGATGTTACAGGAAGGCCAAAAAGATCATCAAGGACAACAATCACCCGAGCCACTGCCTGTTCACCCCGCTATCATCCAGAAGGCGAGGTCAGTACAGGTGCATCAAAGCTGGGACTGAGAGACTGAAAAACAGCTATGTCAAGGCCATCAGACTGTTAAACAGCCATCACTACATTGAGTGGCTGCTGCCAACATACTGACTCAAATCACTAGCCACTTTAACAATTAAAAATTGGATGTAACAAATGTATCACTAGTCACTTTAAACAATGCCACTTTATATAATGTTTACATACCCTACATTACTCATCTCATATGTACAGTGGGGCAAAAAAGTATTTAGTCAGCCACCAATTGTGCAAGTTCTCTCACTTAAAAAGATGAGAGAGGCCTGTAATTTTCATCATAGGTACACTTCAACTATGACAGACAAAATGAGGGGGAAAAATCCAGAAAATCACATTGTAGGATTTTTAATGAATTTATTTGCAAATTATGGTGTAAAATAAGTATTTGGTCACCTACAAACAAGCAAGATTTCTGGCTCTCACAGACCTGTAACTTCTTCTTTATGAGGCTCCTCTGTCCTCCACTCGTTATGATTGGTTGGGGGCCGATAAGTCGGCAGCCCTACCCACCGGCGCCATCATGAACAAGTCATCCTATCTACGTGACTAATGCCCTAATGACTATTCCTCCATAAAGCATCAAAGCAATTAGAGGAACTCTCAGTTCCACAAATTATTAACTATGGGGGCGATTGATAGAAGTCATGGTTACCTGCAAGAAGTCCAGAGTGATGTGCATAGAGGAGAGGTACAGAGTGGACTCCTGTATCTCCTATCTCTGTCAGCTAAGCAGAGAGCAATTTCCCCACTGCATAGTTAAAATGGGCCTGCATGGAGAGAGGGACATGTTTAGAAGTCATTCTCTTTAATTCTAGCTGCACAAAACTGCCAGAGTAAAAGTAATCAAATCTCCATCTACCTCCTCCAGCACTCCTTCCCAGTCATTGGTCTTTCAAGCCCTCCTTCCATACAACGCCTCATTAACTTAGCTAGTGCTCTTGTTTAAACCAAAGATACTGGTTACTTTTCTGTGGTTAAACACTAACTAGCTCTCTGCTAGCTGACGCTAACCTAGCTTGCCTAATCAATAGCCTGCTTTAATAACAGAAGCTCAAATAAATAACTATTGATAATTGAATATTGAAATCATAGTTGATTAGCTGGTTGGTTAGATTCTGGACTGAAAAATGATAGCGCTTAGCTTTTTATTATCGTCCCTACTTCACCATCACCTTGACTTTCACCATCAACATCCGGTTTCCACTAAATAACATAGCCACATCGTAAAAATGTATGAAAACATCTTAATTTAAGGTTAGGGTTAGGTGTAAGGTTAGCAGTGTGGTTAGGTTCAAAATCAGATTTTAATAAGATACATTCTTAGAAATAAGTGAGTAAGAGAGTTTAGCCATAATCGTTGTGACTTTGGCTGTGTTATTTAGTGACAACTAAGTTCATTGGCTATAATTGTCACCTGCAATAAAAGATGAGTAAAAGATTGCAGTTGCGAGAGCAAGATTTTTTGGTGTGAGAGGATAAATCTATGTCAGGTGCGGAGTGTTCGTGTGTACGTGAGAGCTCAGTAACTTCTGAGTATCAACATGTAGTATCTCTGCAAAACAAAACAAATCTCTGCTCTCAAATTAATATTTTGCATGTGGTAATGATGTTCTGCATGCTCAAACTCACACTTGCAAGTTTAATTTGTGTGCCTCTGCTGCCTGTGTGCCCGCTACACTCATCCTCTGCTCACTGGACTTCTCCCCTGTGCTTTTTTTGCTCAATGATGTTTCATCAAGCTCGACATTTCCATCTCGCACAATGGACTTTAGAGGCCGATTTGATGTCAAAGCTAAGTGGTCTACAGCATTGTCAGCCCAGGAACACCACTAAAAAATGCATATAGCTATTAAATTTGGTACAGTAACATCGCACAAATATACACTACCGTTCAAAACGTTTGAGGTCACTTAGAAATGACCTTGTTTTTGAAAGAAAAGCTCATTTCAAAGTCCATTAAAATGACATCAAATTGATCAGAAATACAGTATAGACATTGTTAGTGTGGTAAATGACTATTGTAGCTGGAAATTGATGATTTTTAATGGAATATCTACATAGGAGTACAGAGGTCCATTATCAGCAGCCATCACTCCTGTGTTCCAATGTCACGTTGTGTTCGCTAATCCAAGTTTATCATTTTAAAACGCTAATTGTTTATTAGAAAAACTTGTTTTCAATTATGTTAGCACAGATGAAAACTGTTCTGATTTAAAGAAACAATAAAACTGTCCTTCTTTTAGACTAGTTGAGCATCATTTGTGGATTCGATTAGAGGCTCAAAATGTCCAGAAACTAGGTACTTTGTTCTGAAACTCGTCAGTCTATTCTTGTTTTGAGAATTGAAGGATATTTCATCTGAGAAATTGCCAAGAAACTGAAGATCTCGTACAGCGCTGTGTACTACTCCCTTCATAGAACAGCGCAAACTGGCTCTAACCAGAATAGAAAGAGTGGGAGGCCCCGGTGCACAACTGAGCAAGAGGACAAGTACATTAGAGTATCTAGTTTGAGAAACCGACACCTCACAAGTCCTCAACTGGCACCTTCATTAAATAGTACCCGCAAAACACCAGACTCAATGTCAACAGTGAAGAGGTGACTCTGGGATGCTGGCTACACTGCATAAAACCCACGAGTAGCCCAATGCCTTTTTCAACTAGCTAATGTTAACTAGCTAGCTAAAGCTATACTGAACAAAAATATACAAGTAAAGCGTTGGTCCCATATTTCATGAGCTGAAATAAGATCCCAGAAATGTTCCATATGCACAAAAAGTTTATTTCTCTCCAATTTTGCGCACAAATTTGTTTACATCCCATAGATATCTTTAGATTCCTTTGAGAACAAAACAGTTTGAATACAGAAGATGTTAGCTAGCCAGCTAAGTAGCCGTGTTTGCTAGCTTCAACATTGTATACATTAAGATTAGTAGCTAGCAGGCTAAAAACTCCACCCAACACTTACCTACCAGTCCATGAGAAAGGGGCCATTTCGGCGCCACTCTTCCAACTTTCAAAATGTATTCCAAAGTATATCCAGTTTCTGGATTGGTCATGAGCAGTCTTTTTCTCGCTTCTTTTTCTCTTTTGGTGTCGAGTTGATTCAGATCCAAAAACCGAGAATTATGCTTGTTTCTGTCTATTTTCTGAAAATGTTGTCCCTGCTACCAGGACAGTTTATCTGCAAACAAGTTAGCTAGCTTGCTCTGTGTTTGCTTTTGGCGGCTGTAGCTCGCAGGTGACTTTCTTTCCTCTTCGGCTCCGAAGCCATGGCAGCAGCGTCGTTTGAGTAGGCATGATTTAGCACAATGACACACCTTGCCCAAAAGGCCAGCCCAAGGCGGCTCAGGGCTCAACCCTATTGTATTCATTCAAAGTGAAAACACAACACAAGAAGTGGGGCGACCTGTGGATTCCACCTTGATTCCATGAGTGTTAATCTTTAAAAATAATTTAATAAGCAACCATTCATCTGTAAATTATCGAATGCCTAGGAGCGTGGAGTACCTACAATTGTGTTTTTATGTTGCATTTATTGAGTCTCCTCTTGTGTTGTGAAAATACTGATTCAGATATGTCTCTTATATTGTTGCATTTAACCTTATATTTTTCTCGGGGTATCATGAAGAAATAACAGCTTAATTTACTTTATAAAGACATCGTAAGACATGCAATTGGTCTCTGCACAAGTTTACACACTTGTTTTCGATCAGATTTGGTGCTACATTGCTGTTGTTTAGCATCTGTAGATTTAAGCATTGCTTTGCTAATTCTCTCCTCTCTGCTCCTTTTCCAGTTTGATGGCGAGGCCGAGCCACAGCGAGCATGTCCTGCAGCAGTTCAACAACCAGCGGGAGTGGGGCTTCCTGTGTGACTGCTGCATTGCCATCGGCGACATCTACTTCCGGGCCCACAAGGCCATGCTGGCTGCCTGCAGCTCCTACTTCCGCATGATGTTCATCCGAGACCAACAGGGGACGGCGCGCATGGACCTCAGCAACATGCAGATTAGCGCGGAGTGCTTCGACCTAATCCTGCAGCTCATGTACTTGGGCCGCATCGTGGTGGGCAGCTACGAGTTCGAGGAGCTCAAGGCCTCAATGGCCTTCCTGCAGATGTACTACATCCCTGACTCCCTGGAGGACCTCGGGGACATCGGAAGCGCCTCAAACCTCACACCATCCTCCTCTACCTCTTCCTCGTCCAGCTCCTCTTCCTCCGCTGGCCCGGCAATTATTGGCAAAATGATGTTTGGAGTCCGCATGTATGAGCAGCTGAAGCCAGGTGCCCCAGAGAGCAAGCCCAAAGTTGCAATTACTGCTGTGCAACCAAGCATTCCTGTCCCAGTCAACAGGCCTCCACTCGTGGTGGAGGAAGTGGCAGCCCCTTTGGTAGTAGTAGCATCACCGTTTCTAGACAGTGTAGCTGAGCAACCTTGTGACCTGCGTAAGAGGCCCAGCGCCCGGATCGCCACCTTAAAAGAGCGCCCCCGCTTCGGACGCACATACACCTGCGACGACTGCGGCTTTGTTTTCAGCTGCGAGAAGCTGCTGATTGAGCATATCCTCACCTGCACCAACCGTAAGGCCTTCAAGGTCCCCAGGACCAGCGCAGAGGCAGACAATGATTCCAGCAAGGCGGAGAGCTCGGCCTCTGAGGAGATGGAGGAGCACAGGGTGGTCTGCAAGGCTAGAGGGGATTGGCCGGACCACAGGTCTGACTCCGACACGGCGATCAGGTCTGTGGCAACTGGTACGGAAAACGAGCCTGGGTCTGCCAGAAATATCACCATCAAGGTGGAGCCGGAAGAAAATGTGGTGTCCGAGATGATGGATGGCATTAAGGTGGTCCAGGTGGAAGATATCAGTGCGAGGCACCGTGCACTCAATGACACTATGAAGGACCCGATTAAATTTGACCAGGAGCCCAAGGCTGGTGTTTCCGTCATGAACGACAGCAACAAGCCATTTGAAGGGCACATGTCCAGCAATGAGGATTCTGGCATACCTACTAAGATGCACAAGATTAAAGAGGAGAAGAAGGACGGGGAAGGTTTGCCATGTGAGCTGTGTGGAGAACTTCTCACGGAGGAGTACCAGTCAGCCCACTACATCTCCAGCCACATGGGCCACATCTGTGCCTGTGGGAGGTGTGGCCAGGTCCTAATCAAGGGGTGGCAACTGCAGGAGCATGCTGAGCGCTGTGGCGAACCTCAGAGTGCGGACACTGACTCTCATGGGGAGGAAGGCGACACGCCCCTGCCAGAGGACCTGCAGGCCATGGACGATGGGCTGCTGGAGGGGGGCGACCTGGCCTGCCCCCACTGTGGCCTGCTTTTCCAGAGTGAAAGCCTGGCCTTGGAACACGCTCTGACCTGCCACGAGCAGGAGCTGTTCCACCCTGTCCTGCTGGAGGATGACGGTGTCGAGCCTGACCACCGGCGCAAGCATTTCTGTGCCATCTGTGGTAAGGGCTTCTACCAGCGCTGCCACCTGCGGGAGCACTACACCGTCCACACCAAGGAGAAGCAGTTCAGCTGTCAGACGTGCGGCAAGCAATTCCTGCGTGAGCGGCAGCTCCGGCTGCACACCGACATGCACAAGGGCATGGCGCGCTACATCTGCCCCGTGTGCGACCAGGGCACCTTCCTCAAACACGACCATGTGCGCCACATGACCTCGCACCTGTCGGCCGGGGAGACTATCTGCCAGGTGTGCTTTCAAATCTTCCCCAGTGGAGAGCACCTGGAGAAGCACATGGACGTGCACCTGTACATCTGTAGCGTCTGTGGGGAGAAGTTTCGCCTTCGCAAGGACATGCGGAGCCACTACAACTCCAAACACACCAAAAGACTGTGTCCTGCCTGAATGAATGTCTGTCTGTTACTTCAAAGTCATAAACGTGAGAACAAATGTATGCACTTAAACACCAAAAAATAGAACCTACTAAATCTGCACTTTCAAAATGTATGCATAATCGAAGTGTCTTATTGCCTAAAAGTTTAGGCATATATTTTTGAGTTTGATGTCTATTTGTTTTCCACCCCTGTACTAAACACACAATGTAATTTCATGACATTTCCACATACAGTAGACAAATCCTTAGCACATTTGCCACACACAGTAGAGTGGCGCAGCGGTCTAAGGCACTGCATCTCAGTGCTAGAGGCGTAACTACAGACTCCCTGATTCGAGTACACGCTGTATCACAACCGGCCGGGATTGGGAGTCAGATATGGTGGCGGACAATTGGCACAGTGTCGTCCGGGTTTGGCTGGTGTTCTAAACTGACTTGCCTAGTTAAATTAAAAATGTAAACATTTATAGATAAATCCTTAGCCAATTTGTTCATGTTTTAATGCTTTTGGAATCTAGTGTCTAGCAAACAGCCTATGCAATACACAGTTAATGGAATGAAGTGGATTCAAATTAAGCTTTTTTAAATTATTATTGTAATATGAATCCACACTTCAATATAGTTTTGTTGAGCAGTTACTGTACCAGCACTTATACGTTTAAAATAATGTCAATACACAAAAACACTAGAATTGCTCCACTGGTTGAAACCAGAACAAATAGAAACGCATACTGAATATTGGCAATGGTTATAACTTAATTCCCTATGAAATTGTTCATGCCACAAAGGCAAGAGCATGCACTCGCTCTTTTGCATAATCAATTATTTAATCTGTTGTTCAGATTTCATGGCAATGTAGGAGTATTGTAAATGACCTATACAATTAGCAACAGAACTTCTGTACCCAGTGACTAGGACAGCCATCAATTTGGCTTTACAGACAAATCAAAAACTGTAGTATTTCCTTTTTGTATACTGTACACAGCCTAAAATCATGAAGTCTGAATCCACTCTTAGGAACTTTTATGTACTAAGTGATCTCTATTTCATTCATGTTACTTTAGCCTTCTCTTCAGCTTGGATAGGTATCAAAGTCAAATGTGTGTTACATTTTAAAGCTTCCCTTTACATTTGCCTTTGTATTAACTTGGCTGCATTTACACAGGCAGACCATTTCACTAAGTGGTCTTTTGACCAATCAGATCAGCCCTTTTGTTTGATTGCATTGCACAGCCAATATTAAGGTGTGTCCTACATTGGTGTTGTATTGCGGGGAACTACTTGAGCAATATGTCTCCTGCATGTTAGATAGTATCGCACACATGTTGCTACTGTGAAATGCCAATCATGTTGTTTGTTTCACTGCAGAGAGAACGTAATCTCTGAAAACATCTTGACACGACATGCATTAGTGTGGGAGCTAGTGAAGCCTCTTAAATCATCACAATGTAGCTTACAAAATAACCATGTATGTATGGATGTTGTCTATTAGTTACCTTAACAGGGTGACATCCCTTCAGGGGCTAAAATAATCATTTAAAATAATACATACATACAATCTGATAACTAACCCCAAGTGATGCTGATTTCCCTTGGTAAAAGGTAGGCCTAGTACACTCAAAGGTACATTTTCTAGCTGTTTGTTAGTTTTCACAGTAGTGTTAAATGGCTTAGTATGTATCCTGTTTCAAAAGATCAAGAGTGATGAGTCATCTTTTAAGGATCTGAATTTAGTGTATCACTGTCATTGTTTTTTAAATTTGACCTTTTAAGGGTTGTGTTGTGTTGGTAATAAGGTCACGCTCAGAAATGTCAGTTTTGTTGGTTGACTGATGTTTGGGTATCTGAGAGGTCAACACATTATCGCACCGGTTTGTAAAGCTGTTTTAAAAAATATATTATTTACCCACGATTGATGTTTTCATTTGGATATTGATGCTTTTTCTCAAGGTCTGAATAAACCAAGAGGATACATTTTTGTTTCTATCAAACTCCAGTGGGTTATGTTAATTAGTATTTCATGTTGTCTCCCATTTACTTAATTACCACATATATACAAAGTATTGTAGCAGACAGCAACAGTGCAACTCCCCTATGAGTCTCAAAGCCCACAGGCAAACTTTCTAATCACTGTTCCAAAACGGTAACCCACTTGGGCGGAAATCGTAATAGGCCTACTTAGGTCAAGGGTTGTTACCCTATCCCCTCTGTTCGGAAAAGCGTGTACCCTGGCTTCAACATAACAAGTCCCTCACGTGTATACTCAACTCTGATAGACTCATCCCACTTCTGATCACAATGTAGGGAGCATCAACAGCCCAGAGGCAAACTTGCTAACCATGGCTCCAATAGAGTTAACCCACTTTGAAGAGATCATAACGGACCTACCTAGGCAAGGGTTTAAGTATTTTCAGGGCTTGACTTCAGCAGGAGCTTGCCGGAGTTGAGTTATGAAAATATATTATACTGCTTGAGCTCCTCTTTCTCTTCTAGAATATTAGCTCAAAAGTATTGTGGAGCTCCTGCACCTAAATATAAGCAGTACTGACACCCAAAATGAGTACCGAAACCTATTTCCGTCCGAGTCAAGCACTGAGTATTTGAAATATTTCATGATGGAAAAATATACAAAATAGTCTAGCTCCCTCAGTCAGCACTAGTCAGCACCTGGTAGCAGTCCTAGATATGTAGCTAGACCATATATCAGAGGGATCGAGCACTGGTTTGTACTCTAATGATTTAGAGTATAATCCAACAGGGCAGATAACAGAGCTATGTGCAAATGGTATATTATGATTGGTTTTGTTGCAACTACACTCTTGATATGGAGTATTTTTAGGATAGACACAAGTTAATGGTCGTGATACAGCAACTGATTGCACGACATGAAAAAACAAGATTGATAGTTTTAACCAAGTTAAGTATGGTGCAAGCTGCTTTCATTTGTCAATGCACCATGCATAACTGTCCAAATCAAACCTAGGTGGTACCTGGAGAAGGCTAGGCCTGCTATGTTGGTCAGGTGGGCAAAATATTGCTAGCTCTCGGTGGTAGCTAGAAACAAGATGGCGAAAATGTGCTTGCCAAAGTGTATTGGTTTACAAATTCATCATAGTTAGTATTAAAGGTAAAATAAAGTACAAGTAAAGTTTGCTTTTGATATAGCTAGGTAATTTAGTTGCCACAAACATTGTTCCTACTTGTGAATTTTTACTCTGTCAATTTTGTGGCAAAGTCACAATTCTAGCAATGCTAGCTAACGTTATAGCTGCTAGTTAGCTTTGGCAAAAAACTCTAGCATAGCTATAAGTTAGCTTTAGTCAGCTATCTAGTGGTGCATATTTACTCAATATTTCAGTTTTTCAAATTAAATTTTCCATGTTAAACACTATACTTTCATTCTGTTTTGCAAACTTGGTGATGGTCTATGCCAATGCAAGAGTCAACAAGACAACGATGTTGTGGTCATTCATCTACAACGCTGAATGCCACACCATCCTAATAGAGAAATATTATTCTGAAGAAGAAAATAACTGTTGTAAAGGTGAGACTAGTTAATGCAGGTGTTCTTTCAAACGGACCTAGCTACCTGCTCAGGACAGCAGCACTGACGAGAGGCCCACAGTAAGGGTTCTCTCTCATTGGCCATTGTGGATGTTATTGTTCCATGTTCTTTTGATCATTCCAGCAAATGTTGTTTTGCCTTTCAGTTACTTTTCACAAAGATGTTATACAGTTGCTTGTTAATTAACTCCATGTTTTCCCCTTGCTAGTGTTCTGCAGAGCTGGAGGTTGTACACCCATCCAATACAGCCATAGAGCTGGAAAGGATGATCGAGGAGAAACGAGGCTTTGCCGGAGAGGTTCAATGTGAGTGTCTATCAGTAGCTAGTGCAGTGCCCTGACTGATAGAAACCAATATCACACAAAGGTAAACACCATATGTTGATATGCGTCTCTGTTTGAGTTAAAACGGAAGCCTTTTACACTTAGCATATTCTTAAGCATTTATCTGAATGATCGATGGTGTATAGTTTTACCTACAAAGCAGAACCCATACAAACACACTGAATTGGTGACCTTTAGATTTTCCTAATGTCTTTGGCTGCATTGAGGCCTCGCCTATATCACATGACATGTCTAATTCGTTATAAAAAGTTTAGGAGGACAGGAGAAAGGCCAAACAGAGCGTGGCAACCCTGCTGGTCAAAACCAAAACCAGTTATTCAGCTCATATCACCTGTCGGACCAGTGGGATAGCCTCACCATCACTTTAATGAACCAGATGCCAACTCCGGTGTGTCTCCTATGAAGCTCACTAGGGGGAGACATTGCACTTCTTCTGACTCTTGCTACTGTAACCAGTGCCTGCAACCGGGTTCAGGTTATCAGTCAACCTACCAGGGGAGTTACAAACAGACAGGAATGAAATCTATTGATCACATATTTATTAAGGCTGCAGAAATGAGCTTGAAAGCAGTATCCAAACCTAGATATAGTAGCCATATCCAAGGTTGGGGAGTAACAGATTACAGAGTTGCAAAGAAAAAGCCATATCTCAGACTGGCAAATAAAAAGATTAAATTAAGATGGGCAAAAAAACACAGACACTGAACAGAGGAACTGTGCCTAGAAGGCCAACATCCCGGAGTCGCCTCTCACTGTTTTTATTTATTTAATAAATTTCACATGCTGTTGCACAAATGGAATAGACAACAGGTGGAAATTATAGGCAATTAGCAAGACACCCCCAATAAAGCAGTGGTTCTGCAGGTGGTGACCACAGACCGCTTCTCAGTTTGTATGCTTCCTGGCTGATGTTTTGGTCACTTTTGAATGCTGGCGGTGCTTTCACTCTAGTGGCAGCATGAGACGGAGTCTACAACCGACACAAGTGGCTCAGGTAGTGCAGCTCATCCAGGATGGCACATCAATGCAAGCTGTGGCAAGAAGGTTTGCTGTGTCTGTCAGCGTAGTGTCCAGAGCATGGAGGCGCTACCAGGATACAGGCCAGTACATCAGGAGACGTGGAGGAGGCCGTAGGAGGGCAACAACCCAGCAGCAGGACCGCTACCTCCGCCTTTGTGCAAGGAGGAGCAGGAGGAGCACTGCCAGATCCCTGCAAAATGACCTCCAGCAGGCCACAAATGTGCATGTGTCTGCTCAAACGGTCAGAAACAGACTCCATGAGGGTGGTGTGAGGGCCCGACGTCCACAGGTGTGGAGCGTGCTTACAGCCCAACACCGTGCAGGACGTTTTTCAATTGCCAGAGAAAACCAAGATTGGCAAATTCGCCACTGGCGCCCTGTGCTCTTCACAGATGAAAGCAGGTTCACACTGAGCACATGTGACAGACGTGACAGTCTGGAGACGCCGTGGAGAACGTTCTGCTGCCTGCAACATCCTCCAGCATGACCAGTTTGGCGGTGGGTCAGTCATGGTGTGGGGTGGCATTTCTTTGGGGGACCGCACAGCCCTCCATGTGCTTGCCAGAGGTAGCCTGACTGAGATGAGATCCTCAGACCCCTTGTGAGACCATATACTGGTGCCGTTGGCCCTGGGTTCCTCGTAATGCAAGACAATGCTAGACCTCATGTGGCTGGAGTGTGTCAGCAGTTCCTGCAAGAGGAAGGCATTGATGCTAAGAACTGGCCCACCCGTTCCACAGACCTGAATCCAATTGAGCACATCTGGGACATCATGTCTCGCTCCATCCACCAACGCCACGTTGCACCACAGACTGTCCAGGAGTTGGCGGATGCTTTAGTCCATGTCTGGGAGGAGATCCGTCAGGAGACCATCCGCCACCTCATCAGGAGCATGCCCAGGCGTTGTAGGGTGGTCATACAGGCACGTGGAGGCCACACACACTACTGAGCCTCATTTTGACTTGTTTTAAGGACATTACATCAAAGTTGTAGTGTGGTTTTCCACTTTAATTTTGAGTGTGAATCCAAATCCAGACCTCCATGGGTTGATACATTTGATTTCCATTGATAATTTTTGTGTGATTTTGTTGTCAGCACATTCAACTATGTAAAGAAAAAAGTATTTAATAGGAATATTTCATTCATTCAGATCTAGGATGTGTTATTTTAGTCATACAATGTGATTTTCTGGATTTTTGTTTTAGATTCCGTCTCTCACAGTTGAAGTGTACCTATGATAAAAACCTATGATAAAAATTACAGACCTCTACATGCTTTGTAAGTAGGAAAACCTGCAAAATCGGCAGTGTATCAAATACTTGTTCTCCCCACTGTATATATACTACACAGAGCCATAACTACATGGAACTCTATTCCACATCAGGTAACTGACACAAGCAGTAGAATCAGATTTAAAAAGCAGGTAAAAATACACGTTATGTTACGTGTATTTTAACCTGATATTTAATTCTGATTCTACTGCTTGCGTCAGTTACCTGATGTGGAATAGAGTTCCATGTAGTCATGGCTCCATGTAGTACTATGCGCCTTCCATGGTCTGTTCTGGACTTGGGGATGATGAGAGACCTCTGGTGGCATGTCTTGTGGGGTATGAATAGGTGTCCGAGCTGTGTGCTAGTATTTTAAACAGACTGCTCGGTACCTTCAGCATGTCAACACCTGTTACAAAAACAAGTAATGAGTAAGTAAATCTCTCTTCCACTTTGAGCCATGAGAGATTGACATACATGTCATTAATGTTAGTTCTCCGTGTACTTTTAAGGGCCAGCCGTGCTGCCCTGTTGTGAGCCAACTGCAATTTCCCCAAGTCCCTCTTTGTGGCACATGACCTCACAACTAAACAGTAGTCCAGGTGCCTTGTTGCTAGTGTTGTTAAGAAGGCAGAGTAGGGCTTTATTATGGACTTCTCCCCATCTTAGCTACTGTTGTATCAATATGTTTTGACCATGACAGTTTACAATCCAGGGTTACTCCAAGCAGTTTAGTCACCTCAACTTCCTCAATTTACACATTATTCATTACGAGATGTAGTTGAGGTTTAGGGTTTAGTGAATGATTTGTCCCAAATACAATGCTTTTAATTTTGGAAATATTTAGGACTAACTTATTCCTTGCTACCAATTCTGAATCTAACTGCAGCTCTTTAGGTGTTGCAGTCATTTCAGTCGCTGTAATAGCTGAGGTATATAGTGTTGACTCATCTGCATACATAGACACAAAGCCTTACTCAAAGCCAGTGGCATGTCATTAGTAAAGATTGTGAAAAGCATGGGGCCTAAATAGCTACCCTGGGGAACTCCTGCTTCTACCTGGAAATGAGTTCTCATTGGGAAACGATATTTCTTAGGCCCTTGTTTTCAGTTTCTACCGCTTCCACTGGATGTCACCAGTCTTTGGAATTTGGTTGAGGTTATTCCTTTGTGCAATGAAGAAGTACGGCCATCTAGGAACTGGGTAACACTGTTGAAAGTTGTGCAAGACTTGAAAAGTAGCGTTGGTTTGTTGTCTTCCTGTATTGAACACAGATAGACCCGTCTTCAATTTGATCGATTATTAATGTTTAAAAATACCTAAAGTTGTATTACAAAAGTAGTTTGAAATGTTTTGGCAAAGTTTACAGGCAACTTTTGAGATATTTTGTAGTGACGTTGCGCAAATTGGAAGCTGTTTTTTTCTGGATCAAACGCGCCAATAAATGGACATTTTGGATATATATGGACAGAATTAATCGACCTAAAGGACCAATTGTGATATTTATGGGACATATTGGAGTGCCAACAAAAGAAGCTTGTCAAAGGTAAGGCATGTTTTATATTTTATTTCTGCGTTTTGTGTAGCGCCTACAGGGTTGAAATATGCTACTCTTTGTTTACTGTTGTGCTATTATCAGATAATAGCTTCTTATGCTTTCGCCGAAAAGCCTTTTTAAAATCTGACGTTGGCTGGATTCACAACAAGTGTAGCTTTAATTTAGTATCTTACATGTGTGATTTAATGAAAGTTTGATTTTTATATAATTTTATTTGAATTTCCCTGGCTTTTGGCCGAGTGTAACGCAAGCGTCCCCTATCCTAGAGAGGTTAACATAGGTAACAATTCACCAATAAGCATCGGCCCCCCAAAAGTATTTCTAAGATAGAAGTGCATCGGTCTGTGGGACCCCGAATCGATCAAAATGAAGCATGCATGGGTCAGAAAATCATTTCAAACACTACGAATCATTGGTTCACAAAGGTTTTTTGCAAATTACTTTCTTTCTACCTCCTGAAAGTACCTAATATTTTGTGACAACTGATGTGTCCTCTCCTTCAGTGTTGAGCTAAGCAAGTAACTGTGTTGACACTCAGTCATTGAGCTTACAAGTCATTTTGTATGTTGAACAACCCCAGGCAATATCAGTAGCCTAGTCAAACTGCACACTGTGTGCAGCTTCATGTGAGGCTGTTGTGCGAGATATATACCCCTGATTTTGCACATCTGCGCACCTTAAGCATTAAAAAATGCTTGTAAATGACTTCTGCAATATTAGGCTTTATTATTACAACCAATGTAATTTGATAAGTTACTGTTATTAAATGTGCTGTTGAAAATTGTGTTTTACCAGAGTAAAAGTAAGCTACTGAAGAAACAACTCTCATCTGACTATAGATGGGTTGGTTGTTTGGCAACAAAACCGAGGTGTGCGCAATTATGGTGCAAAACAGTGTCATGACGTTGGCCTGTGGGTAAGGTTTATGATCCCCCCATAAATACCTTTCTCCCCTCTCTCTTGACTCGACTGAAGGACTCTTGAATAGCCTTTGTTAAACATAGAGAGTCTGGGAACATCAAACGGTGGGGGGAAGGGAACCATATTTCGGTAATAGAACCAGTTGAACATATGCGTCGGTACTTAATGAATATGATTTCTGTTCGGTTGTCATCGGATACATTATGACTGATGACAGGATGACATAAACTGTATCTGGGAAAGTCTACACATTCTAGTTATCAGAATCACTTTGAATTATTGTGCAATTTAAATGTTTGAATAGGAAACTATTTGTGAAAAGATTAAATGTAATTTTAGCTTCCAAATGAGAGAATTGGGTTTTCATAAGGTTAGAGCTCTGCTCAATCAGTGGCCCGCCCCTGTGAAGAGACATGGGTTATAAACTATGAAACACACCCTTCTCTCCCTCCACTATATAAGCCCTTGATGAAAATGTAACCTTCTGTTCCGAGGATGTGAGGACGATGGTCCCACGTTAAAAGGACTAACTTGTCAACTACAGAATTAAGCCAACCTCAGCGTGAGCTTTGGTTGCGAATGGTATGAACTTTGAACTCTTATTCACTACAGAAGTGATACCTCCTAGCCGTTGAGTTAGCAGCGGCCGCTGTAAACGTGGGCTATTAAAGGACGGACGATGTCTTCAGTCTAACACACAACGACGATACTACAACGTATCCAATTTACCACCAGAGACATTCTTCCGAGGACAGGAAGATCTCTGTTGGCCAGCATCTACGACCAACCTACCGAAGCACAGCTTTATTGCATTTTCCTTTTTCAAATGGCCTTTCATTTAGAATGCATAAGATACTGTATTTACGATAGCATGGCTTCTCCATTTGTTCCTCAGTCTTCCCGCTCTTTCACTCAAACCCAACCCCCTTTCCTTTGTGTAACCAGAAATTATGTCGGCTCCGTGCACCAGGGACATTTTCTGTATGACATAATTTGCATTCTGTGTATATGTAATTCTGTGTGATTAGTTAGGTATTTAGAAAATAAATACTTAAACCCAATGTTGTATTGCTCATTCAACTTGTTAGCACGGGGGTTCGTGAAGATAACCAAGATTTTACAACTTTCAGATGAGACTGAAATAAAGTGACGATTAATATTGACTGCTATTGATGCAAAATATTACTAGGTCTTTCAGAGTTTATTCGGAAGATAACAGCTCTATAAACACTCTTTCGTGGTGCCCCGACTTTCTAGTTAATTACATTTACATGATTAGCTCAATCAGGTAATATTAATGACAGAGAAAGGATTTTATAGAATAGCATGTCATATCACTTAATCCGGCATAGCCAAAGACACGACACCAGACTGTTATGGCTTAGATTGTTGACATGTAAGCTATATGTTTATTGAAAACAAATACAATTGCACAATGAGCACTTGTCTCTCAAATACATCATGACAGTTGTTGGTTAGCTAGCTAGCGAATTTTTGCCATTTTAACATAGACATGAAATCAGTCAAGAGGTTTTCCAATGCCTCGCGAAGACTGGGACAGAATAAAAATATTCCAAAACATGCATCCTGTTTGCAAAAAGGCACGAAAGTAAACCTGCATAAAAGTTGTCCTGAATTCAAAGCATTATGTTTGGGCCAAATTCAACACAGCACATCCCTGAGTACCACTTCATATTTTCAAGCATGGTGGTGGCTGTATCATGTTATGGGTATGCTTGTCATCGGCAAGGACTAGGGAGGTTTATTTTTATGATAAAAAGAAACGGAATAGAGCTATGCACAGGCAAAATACTAGAGGAAAACCTGGTTCAGTCTGCTTTCCAACAGACACTTGGAGACAAATTCACCATTTAGCAGGACAATAACCTAAAACACAAGGGCAACTGCTTATCCACTGCTGTCTTTAATTACTTGTGAATTTTGTATCTCTTATTCTTATCCGTATTTGTTCGAAACTGCACTGTTTGTTAGGGGCTCGTAAGTAAGCATTTCACTAACTATTGGCTGGATTGGTCCAACAATCAAATCTCAAGAAGTAGCTTCTCATATGAACAAGCACGGATTAGGTAAATTAAACAAAAGCAATCTACTTGAAAGTAATTGTCTCTTATCTGTGTTTATACATTTTTGGGGGTGAAAAGGCATGACAGTAGTTTGTTTATCATGTGAAATATAATGGTACATTTCAGACGAATTCCAGACCAGCCATTGCATTAATAACAGCCGCTATTGCATTAGCTAGATGGCCTCTGACATTCATCCTAGCTTTACTATCAACTGGCTAGCTTTATCAGCTTTAGATGCGAGGGGAAAACGGAAAATACAGTGCCTTGGGAAAGTATTCAGAGCCCTTGACCTTTTACACATTTTGTTACTTTTTCTAAAATGGATTATATAAAATGCTTGACTCAGCAATCTACACACAATACCCCATAATGACAAAGTGAAAACAGCTTTTTAGAATAAAAAAAAAATGTAGTTAATAAGTTACCTTATTTACTTAAGTATTCAGACCCTTTGCTATGAGACTCAATTGAGCTCAGGTGCATCCTGTTTCCATTGATCCATTTTTAAATGTTTTATTTAACCTTTATTTAACTAGGCAAGTCTGTTAAGGACAAATTCTTATTTACAATGATGGCCTGCACCGGCCAACCTCGGGCGACGCTCCGCCAATTGTGCACCGCCCTATGGGATATCATCCTTGATGTTTCTACAACTTGATTGGAGTCCACCTGTGGTAAATTAAATTGATTGGACATGATTTGGAAAGGCACTCACCTGTCTATATAAGCTCCCACAGTTGACCATGCATGTCAGAGCAAAAACCAAGCCATGAGGTCAAAGGAATTGTCCATAGTGCTCCGAGACAAGATTGTGTCGATCCACAGATCTGGGGAAGGGTACCAAAACATTTCTGCAGCATTAAAGGTCCCCAAGAACAAAGTGGCCTCCATCATTCTTAAATGGAAGACATTTAGACAGACCAAGACTCTTCTTAGAGCTGGCTGCCCGGCCAAACTGAGCAATGTGGGGAGAAGGGCTTTGGTCAGGGAGGTCACCATGAACCCGATGGTCACTCTGACAGACCTCCAGAGTTTCTCTGTGGAGATGGGAGAACCTTCCAGATGGACAACCATCTCCGTAGCACTCCACCAATCAGGCCTTTATGATAGAGTGGCCAGACGGAAGCCACTCCTTAGATAAAAGCACATGACAACCTGCTTGGAGTTTGCCAAAAGGCACCTAAAGGACTCTCAGACCATGAGAAACAAGATTCTTTGGTCTGATGAAACCAAGATTGAACTCTTTGGCCTGAATTCCAAGCATCACGTCTGGAGGAAACCTGGCACCATCCCTACGGGATCAAATCAAATTTATTTATATAGCCCTTCTTACATCAACTGATATCTCAAAGTGCTGTATAGAAACCCAGCCTAAAACCTCAAACAGCAAGCAATGCAGGTGTAGAAGCACGGTGGCTAAAAAAAACTCTAGAAGAGCCAAACCCTAGGAAGAAACCTAGAGGAACCAGGCTATGAAGGGTGGTCAGTCCTATTCTGGCTGTGCTGGGTGGAGATAACAGAACATGGCCAAGATGGTCAAATGTTCATAAATGACCAGCATGGTCAAATGATAATAATCACAGTAGTTGTCGAGGGTGCAACAGGTCATCACCTCAGGAGTAAATGTCAGTTGGCTTTTCATAGCCGATCATTAAGAGTATCGCTACCGCTCCTGCTGTCTCTAGAGAGTTGATAACAGCAGGTCTGGGACAGGTAGCACGTCCTGTGAACAGGTCAGGGTTCCATAGCCGCAGACAGAACAGTTGAAACTGGAGCAGCAGCAAGGCCAGGTACACTGGGGACAGTAAGGAGTCATCATGCCAGGTAGTCCTGAGGCATGGTCCTAGTGCGCAGGTCCCCCGAGAAGAGAGAATTAGAGAGAGCATACATAAATTCACACAGGACACTTTAGAAATACTCCAGATATAACAGACTGACCCTAGTCCCCCGACACAAACTACTGCAGCATAGATACTGGAGGCTGAGACGGGAGGGGTCAGGAGACACTGTGGCCCCATCTGATGATACCCCCGGACAGGGCCAAACAGGCAGGATATAACCCCACCCACTTTGCCAAGCACAGCCCCCACACCAATAGAGGGATATCTTCAACCACCAACTTACCATCCTGAGACAAGGCCGAGTATAGCTCACAAAGATCTCCGCCACGGCACGACAAATTGGAAATGGGAAATCAACCAATTTATTTTTACAAACTTCAGTTTAGGCTTAGGTCCACTCCATAGATAGTAGATGTCCATATCTTGGTCTTCTGGTGGAAAGGGTATCACTAGACAACAGTTTTCCAGTCAACAGAGCAAATGGAGTGAGCACGTATGGAACACACACTGTGTAGATAACTGATCCTTCAGAGAAGTAATGATGTTTTAACAAGAAGGAAGCGTTGGTTGTAATTGAGTGTTTGGAGAGAATGTCTCTCCCAAAGTTAAACAAAAAGAAGATACACAACATGCTCTTAAACAAATCACTTTAATAAATATTTTTGAGTAAGTATGATTAAACTGAAATGTCTTACGGTGAGGAGCCACTTCCTCACATTAACCAAATTAGCCTGTTGGGCATATGCTCCTACTGAACTTCATGGTAAATGTGCATGTGGTTGAACTCTAAGGCGCAGGGAAATTCCAAAACTACCCCAGTAAATGATTAAACCATTGGACATCTACAACTAGTAGATGGGCAGCACTCCAAGATAAACATTTTTGTCGGTGAACTATGAACTTAATGTTGACTTAACCTACTTTTATTGCTTTTAGTATCAAAATATAAAATCGACATCTGTGCCTACGGTTTAAAGGCTCAGTGCAGTCAAAATTCTGTTTTTTCCTGTGTTTTGTATCGAATTGTACAACAGCTGATGAAACTAACACTGTAAACATGTGAACATTTTATCAGTATTTTGTGATATTTGCTGGTTGAGAATACAACTTACACAAGACTTTCTAATCAGCAGCTTTTGTATTGGTGAAGTTTTGGCTTGCCTGGTGACATTACCAGGCAGCATAAGTTAATAGACCAATAAGAAAGAGTTCCAAACCTCTCTGCCAGCTTCAGGTTAAATGTCCCTCACTCAGATCACTCCCAGACAGTCCTAGGAATTCTATCATTTTTTAAAACCATTTTAATGTTAAACGATTACAGTAAGGTACTTAATTGTTACCCAGAAATGATTTCATACAGAGGTAGAAATGCCTTAATGAGATCTAGGTTTCCCTAATCAGAAAGCCTGGTAAAGTAAATGGCAGAAAGTAACTATAAAGGGGTGGAAACTCGGTGTAAATCAGTGACTCCTCACAACACATCCAGCCAATTAAATGCCTTGCTTGGGCGGAGCTCCAAAGGTGCTCTCTAGATTAGTGCCATAGGATCAACAGTGCATGATGATGGCCGGGAAATTGGCAATTTAGAACCCCATCAAAATGATTTATGCTGTGTTTGTGGTGACTTTAAATTTCAAGAAATCGCAGTGTGGCGCACACATAAACTCAACTTTTACCATAGCCTGTAGGTAGACACGCCATAAAATCTCTTGATTTAAACATGTTTTGGGATATTTTACCCCCTTTTTCTCACAATTTCAATGACGATCTTGTCTCATCACTGCAACTCCCTAACGTGCTCGGGAGAGGCAAAGGTCGAGTCATGCATCCTCCGAAACATGACCCGCCAAACCGCACTCCTTAAGATCACTGGCATGATGATTCAACATTGTTCCCAGCTGTCTTGAAAGCTGTACTTGGGCGGTTCCTTGATAATTTGTGTGAGATTGATGGCATCTAGCTTAGCTTGTAGGACAGCCGGGGTGTTAAGCATGTACCAGTTTAGTTCACCTAACAGTACGAACTCTGAAGATAGATGCGAGGCAATTAATTCACATATGGTGTCCAGGGCACAGCTGGGGGCTGACGGGGGTTTATAACAAGCGGCAACTGTGATGGCCTACGGTGAGTGCCTACAATGACAGCCTGCTCCATCCAAATCCTAACCCGGATGACGCTGGGCCAATTGTGCGCCGCTTTATGGGACTCCCAATCACGGCTGGTAAGTGATGTAATTTGCCAGGGAGATATGTATACTGTAGCTAAGAAAGTTATACTAAGTGTATGTTGTGTATTAAGCTATCGGTAGCCCATGTACCTCACCATAATAATTTGATCCCTTTCCCCTCAGAACTCAGCCTACTCTTCTGACATGGTGGTGCACATGTAGTCTATAGCCTGTTTTAGAGAATATTTATATTGACTCCCAATACAAACATTGTCATAGCTGTAGTGTAAATCTGCAGGTAGCTAAACAGCTAACCAACTAGGTGCAATGTTAGCTAGCTAACATTAGGCTATAACTAGCAATGCAAATTATATTACTACACAGATCATACACGTAACATTAGCTAGCGAGCCAGCAAGCTAATGTTCGCTAGCTAGCTAATAGTACGCTTTGACTTGATATGAAAATGACTTTCTGACAAAAATAGAAACATATACTATCTGTAAATGTATCTAGACTCTTATTTAACTCTGTTTTGGTTCACACTGACACTGACTGTGGCGTGTGCAGACTGTGGCGTGTGTAGCCCATCACTTTTAACATCTGATCTGTTGATAGCGCCTGCTAAATTCAGGGCATCAATGTTGTTAAGAAAAGTAGCAAAATTGTTGTAGTTCTTGATGGCTAATGTTACATCTTTCAAAAATGTTGCAGTAGAAAGGACTTTCGATACATACTGAGCTGCTCACATTATAGACAGAAGCATGCTATATGGCAGACCAATTCAAACTCATCCCCTGGCATGTCCAGCCCTTCCATTATGTCAGCCAATCATGGCTAGCAGGAAGGTTCCTGGCTTTTTCCGTAACTTAACCAACTAGGTTTGTGATTTAACAATTGTATTTGTATTTATGGCTGGAATACAAGTTTGGTACTAAGAGCAAGTGCACATGTTCCAGAAGGCATTTCTACCAAATAAACGCATTTTGATTAAAAATAAATGTTTACGATCAAATGCCTCTCTGAATTAGTGACATGCGACACACGCCTAGTTTCCTGAAACGAGTCCCATATTAACCCACACAGCTACAGGGATGGTCCATGCTATCCGGCATCTTTGGAATGTCGCTACCCCATTGACATGTAAAATGGTTAGGGTTCGGTAAGGGCTATGGTTAAGGTAAGGGTTGTGGTTCAGGTTAGGGTTCAGGGTAGGGACGTCCCAATGATCCTGGGATAGCACTAACCCTACAAGGATGTACTTTCATGCAAGGGTTAGGACCTCATATTGAAGCTTATAGATAACAACTGTTCTGTAGATCAGTTGGGGTTTCTTTGGTTTAGACGCATGATGAAACATATAACACAACTTTGTGAATATCAGTTTGTTGGACCTAATTTGCTTGCCATGTTATCCATGTGGTTTCTTTCTTCACAGACTCTATGAAATGATGACCTCTTCCAGTTAAGCATTAGGGGGCGCTATTAACATTTTTGGATGAAAAACGTTCCCGTTTATAACAAGATATTTTGTCACGAAAATATGCTCGACTATGCATATAATCGACAGCTTTGGATAGAAAACACTCAGACGTTTCCAAAACTGCAAAGAGATTGTCTGCGAGTGCAACAGAACTGATGTTACAGGCGAAACCCAGATAAAAATACAACCAGGAAGTGCTGCATTTTTTGAAACCGCCTTATGCCAATGATTCCTTATATGGCTGTGAATGAGCTGCAAGGTGTCTACAGCATTGTGACGTCTTTTTACGCATTTCCGCTGAAGAATAGCCGTAAGGGACCATATATAGCAAGTGGTCACATGGTGTCTCCCGGAGAAAATCTTGTGTAAAATACTGAGGTAGCCATTTTTTCCAATCGCTTCTTATGAGAAACCAATTGCCTTGACGGATATATTATCGAACATATATGTTAAAAACACCTTGAGGATGGATCCTAAACACGTTTTGCCGTGTTTCTGTCGATATTATGAGTTAATTTGGTTAAGCTGGCCCCTGATCATCATCGATAACATCATTGATGTGTCCTCATACAATGACTTTGTGATATAGAACAAGATCAACCCTACCTGGATGCCTGATAAGTGGAACAAGAGGAGGGTGTTCCTGGAGCAGCTGGGAAAAGCACTTGTAACCCCACACATTCAAAGAAGGGAGCGCCTCTCCCGCACAGCAGTCTTTGCAGCACTTGTGAAAGCTGTTCAGGGGACTGAATATTGTCCTGATCCACCGGAGGCTGCAGCTGGGGCAGGCAAGAGGAGATGCCAATTCTGCCCCCCCCCCAAAACAAAAAGCACTGTAAAACAAATACTATGTGCTGCACATGTGAGAAATACATTGCAAAGTTCATGCACACACACTTGCATACTGTCCTACATGTACTAATTAGAGTTGATTGATTGATGTTCTTCTCATTTTTGTTTTATATCTATAATATTTTATTATTTGTTTTTGTTGTTTATAGACCTTGTGGGTGGGGGCAATGGTTAAAACTTTTTATTTTGTAGTTCTTCATTCCTCATTCTACAGTATATAAGAATAAATCACTATGTTGCCAAAAACGTTCAAGACTGTTATTGTTTCCCTTCAATAAAATGCATATAAAACTACTTTCTGCACATTTATGCTACTTTCCTGGGCTATATAAGTGATATCTCTTGCTAAAAAAAAATATGTTAACACCTATGCAGTACCTTTAGCAATAATAATAATAAACCTCTACTTTAGTAAAGAAAACAATCATGACAGGTGTGTTGTCATAAAAACAAATGGTGTCCACTGATTAAATGCAGTCTTTCAGCATTGTGAAGAGGGAAAACCCAGATATTCAAAGTTTGTGATGAATGACAGGTTGTTTCTTCATGCTAAATAGATTTGGGGTTTAAAATTCAATTATGCTGATTTATTTCAGGGGTTTAGTGAAGGCGGGTCATTTTTATACAGTACACAGAATGTTAAGACCCACACAAGGGTTAAGTAGTGGGAGAATACAGATAATACTGTGAAGGTACCTCTGGACTTCTCTTGTTTATCTTATTCTAGCATGATGCCCAGGGAGATGGACCGCCAAGGTCTTTGATTAAAAGTTTTCATCTGTGCTCTGGGTTTTCTATCCAAGACGTAAATTAGTGTATACATGATACAATTATGTTAATGTATTTCCTGACTTCCCTCGTTCTAAGTGGGTTTTTGTTTTGAGGAAATCTGTGTAGCTTATGTATATTTACATATATGTATCCTTAGTTCAGCTAGAATAGGGGCTAAGTTTTCTAAACACATTTTCAGATACATATCTCCTGTGATTAATACACCGGAAGCATGTAATGAATCTTTGGCAATAATTAAGGAATTAGGGTTGTTGTTGAAAAACAAGCAATTACAACAAGACCGCCTCATCAGAACACTAATGTTACAAAACTGTAGATGTGAATTTGAATCTAAGAGGCACCCAAATATGAACAAGAAACTAGCTCTCTGGCGAAAGTTGCCTCAACATCGAGAAAACATTACAGACTGGCAAAAATGTTATGTACTATCTATACCAGTGACCAATTTTTGATTGAAACCTCTTAGGGGAAAAATGTCATTGCAATTAGAGGAAACAATTTAGTGCTCCTCTTTACAGGAGATTATCTACAGTAATATTCTGTTTAAAGGGGATTGCGTGACTAGCTACCTTGTTTGCCCTCTACATTGTCGCTTTCCATGTAGCCACCTCGTTAATTTGATGAGTTATTATGTCGACACGTGTCTCCTCTCCGAGTAAATATAGATAGATTTATAACTCTTAATCTCTTATAATTTATAATCTCAGGTTTAATGTTTCTCCATTTAAATAATAAAACGCCAAACTACCTTAAACATTGACCCTCTAGTAGCGAGTGGGTGATTTTTATTTTTCATTGTTATTTTGTCCTCTTGGCCCACAGTAAAAGAGTCTCTGCCAGCTTTGCATTGTTATTTTGTCCTCTTGGCCCACAGTAAGAGTCTCTGCCAGCTTTGCATTGTTATTTTGTCCTCTTGGGCCATAGTAAAAGAGTCTCTGCAAGCTCTGCATTGTTATTTTGTCCTCTTGGCCCACAGTAAAAGAGTCTCTGCCAGCTTTGCATTGTTATTTTGTCCTCTTGGGCCATAGTAAAAGAGTCTCTGCCAGCTTTGCATTGTTATTTTGTCCTCTTGGCCCACAGTAAAATAGTCTCTGCCAGCTTTGCATTGTTATTTTGTCCTCTTGGGCCATAGTAAAAGAGTCTCTGCAAGCTCTGCATTGTTATTTTGTCCTCTTGGCCCACAGTAAAAGAGTCTCTGCCAGCTTTGCATTGTTATTTTGTCCTCTTGGGCCATAGTAAAAGAGTCTCTGCCAGCTTTGCATTGTTATTTTGTCCTCTTGGCCCACAGTAAAAGAGTCTCTGCCAGCTTTGCATTGTTATTTTGTCCTCTTGGCCCATAGTAAAAGAGTCTCTGCCAGCTTTGCATTGTTATTTTGTCCTCTTGGCCCATAGTAAAAGAGTCTCTGCAGGCTCTGCATTGTTATTTTGTCCTCTTGGCCCACAGTAAAAGAGTCTCTGCCAGCTTTGCATTGATATTTCGTCCTCTTGGCCCACGGTAAAAGAGTCTCTGCCAGCTATGCATTGTTATTTTGTCCTCTTGGCCCACAGTAAAAGAGTCTCTGCCAGCTTTGCATTGATATGTTGTCCTCTTGGCCCATAGTAAAAGAGTCTCTGCAAGCTCTGCATTGTTATTTTGTCCTCTTGGCCCACGGTAAAAGAGTCTCTGCCAGCTTTGCATTGTTATTTTGTCCTCTTGGCCCACAGTAAAAGAGTCTCTGCCAGCTTTGCATTGTTATTTTGTCCTCTTGGCCCACGGTAAAAGAGTCTCTGCCTGCTTTGCATTGTTATTTTGTCCTCTTGGCCCACAGTAAAATAGTCTCTGCAAGCTCTGCATTGTTATGTTGTCCTCTTGGCCCACGGTAAACGAGTCTCTGCCAACTTTGCATTGTTATTTTGTCCTCTTGGCCCACAGTAAAAGAGTCTCTGCCAGCTTTGCGTTGTTATTTTGTCCTCTTGGCCCATAGTAAAAGAGTCTCTGCCAGCTTTGCATTGTTATTTTGTCCTCTTGGCCCACAGTAAAAGAGTCTGCCAGCTTTGCATTGTTATTTTGTCCTCTTGGCCAACAGTAAAAGAGTCTCTGCCAGCTTTGCGTTGTTAGTTTGTCCTCTTGGCCCACAGTAAAAGAGTCTCTGCCAGCATGATAAAGCATGATAAAGCACTACAGAATAGTAAAGACCACACAAATCCATCTGTCAAATCTTCAACCTAAAGCATGTAAGTAAAAGAGTCAAGGAAAGGAGATGATAGTATGCCACAAAATGACTGACTGAAGTGTTGTGTTCTTAGGGTAAAATTCACCTTAAAATCACAATTACATTTGTTTTATGATATGTCATTGTCTGGCTTTTAATAACAATATGGTATACTTACAACATATGAGGTGCAAAGTCACTTAACAACATTAAGTGACTGTTTGTGTGAAATATAATAATTCTGCCTCTTAATTGAATTGTTTTGGCCAACGTTTACCTTGGGGCTTAATTTAATTGTTGTGCCCATTGTTTACCCACAGGCTTAGAATAAGCCCAGACATTTTTACAACATTCCTTCAAACAACTGTACCTGGCTACTCCGGGTTAGTCGAAGACACAAACGTTGAGCTTAAATGGTCATTTTTGTAGAGATAAACAGAGCTTGGTCCAGTAATTTATGTATAACATCTGTTGTCCCAGTTTTACATGGGTGTTCTTTAAATGGACTGTAGGACACTGCTTGGAAGTATGGTCCCTAGCCACACAGCATCCTGGTTTATCCTGTAGTGTGATTCAGTTTAGTATTCTCTAGGTTTAGTGTTCCCTGGGGTCATGCAGGGACAGCCCCTAAGACCTTGGCTGGTGGAGGGGAGTGTTTGTGTGTGTGTGTTGGAAGCAAGATGTGTGAGAGTGTTGGGAGCAGGTTGTGTATCTTTGTAAGCAGATTGTGTTTGAAGCAAGTTGTGTGTGTGTGTGTTTTGTCTATTTCTGTGTGTGTGTGTGTGTGTGTGTGTGTGTGTGTGTGTGTGTGTGTGTGTGTGTGTGTGTGTGTGTGTGTGTGTGTGTGTGTGTGTGTGTATTTCTGTTTGTCTCTGTTTGTGTGCATGTTATCTCTGTGTTGGTGTGTGGTGGGTGTCATGTCTGTGTGTCATTTATGTGTGTGTGTGTGTGTGTTGTCTTTCTGTTTGTCTCTGTTTGTGTGCATGTTATCTCTGTGTGTGGGTGTGTGGTGGGTGTCATGTCTGTGTGTCATATATGTGTGTGTGGCTTTGTGCACATGCTGCTGCTGTGTGTGGCTGTGTGTGTGACTTTGTGTGTATTGTGTTCACAGGCAGCGTTGGGATTGGGATTTTGATGCCTATAAACCATTTGTTTCCACCTCGACACCTGCAGAGTTTAGGGCCCTAAAAAAGAGGAAGGTCTAAGCATTAGCCAGCAATCTACTCACAAGATTATCAGGCTTACATAAAACCCACCCAGTGATTAAATTTTGAAAAGAGCCTGTTCTGTGGTTCTCTCACAGAAATCAAAAGTGATTGCAAAGGCCTTGGTTGCCCCCTTACTTCAGCCAGCCTTCTCTGTCCTGTGTGGCTTAGTTGGTAGAGCGTGATGCTTGCAATGACAAAGTTGTGGGTTCAACTCCCATGGGGGACCAGTATGAAGAAAAGTATGAAAATGTACGCACTCACAACTGTAATCCACTTTGGATAAGAGTGTCTGCTAAATGACTAAAATGTATTGCATAAATTGGTTTCTTTTCACTTCCCTTGACACAAATCCATTATTTTCAAGACCTTACAGCCAGAACCTCCATCAGAAGCTAGCCAGCTAATTAGCTACTAGCTATTTAGCCATTGTTAGCCAATGCTAGCTGCCTTTTCTTCTGCACAAACAGAATGGATAATACTTTCCAGCATCGGACTGTTTTCTCCACTACAATGCCGGATTCCTGTCGTAAACCTGGACCATTACTCCTGATCATCACAGCTAGCTAGCTGCCACCGAGTGACCCAGCCCCGACTCTAGCCCTGAGCCAGGCCCACCTCCCGGCCTACTCTGTGATCACCCGTCTACTCAGCCGAAGCCTTCCGGACTAAACCCCAACACAGCTAGAATCCACCACTCCGCCGGATCCTTGCAATAAGCTCTGTACCTGTGCATCGGATCATCGCTGCTACCGAGTGGCTATAGTGGCTAATGCCCCTGCCCCGAAGCCAGCACCAGTTAGCCGCGAGCCAGGCGCATCTCCCAGCTAGCAAACAAAATTACTACAACTACAATTACCTCTTTTGCCATCTGGTCTGGACCCTTAGTCAACACGGCGCCCTGCCGTACCACCACGACTGATCCGCCAACTTAACTCCATCAGCAGTGCCCTCAACCGGCCTTCGCCGGACGTCAGAGCAGACGCTTCTACTTACCCTGGCTTGCTAACTTTAAACTCTGTGTCTCCCGTGTGTTAGCGTAGTAACGACTACCCCGCAGCTTCTCTGTTCCATCTATTGCTGTTCACTGGAACCTATGATCACTTGGCTACATAGCTGATGCCTGCTGGACTGTTCATTAATCACGGTACTCTGTTTTGTTTATTTTTTGTTTATCTGTTGGCCCCAGCCTCAATCTCTGGCCCTGTGTGTGGTTAATCGACCTTCTCTGCCCATTCATTGCCATTTTACCTGTTGTTGTCTTAGCTGATTTATCTGTTGTTTTCTTACCCATTCTTATCTTAACTAGCTATCCCAATCAACACCTGTGATTGCTTTATGCCTCGCTTTATGTCTCTCTCAAATTTCAATATGCCTTGTACACTGTTGTTTAGGATAGTTATTATTGTCTTAGTTTACTGCAGTGCCCCTAGTCCCACTCAACATGCCTCAGATACCTCCTTTGTCCCATCTCCCACACATGTGATGACCTCACCCAGCATAACTAGTCCGTCCAGAGATGCAACCTCTGTTATCATCACTCGGTGCCTGGGTTTACCGCCACTCTACCCTCACCCCACCGTACCCCTGTCTGTACATTATACCCTGAATCTATTCTACCACCCTTAGAAATCTGCTCCTTTTATTCTCTGTCCCCAACGCACTAGATGACCAGTTTTAATAGCCTTTAGACATACCCTCATACAACTCCTCCTCTGTTCCTCAGGTGATGTGGAGGTTAACCCAGGCCCTGCGTGTCCCCAGGCGCTCTCATTTGTTGACTTCTGTAACCGAAAAAGCCTTGGTTTCATGCGTGTTAACATCAGAAGCCTCCCCCCTAAGTTTGTTTTACTCACTGCTTTAGCACACTCCGCCAACCCTGATGTCCTTGCTGTGTCTGAATCCTGGCTAAGGAAGGCCACCAGAAAAACTGAGATTTTCCATCCCCAACTACAACATTATCCGTCAAGATAGAACTGCCAAAGGGGGAGGAGTTGCAATCTACTGCAGAGAGAGCCTGCAAAGTTGTGTTATACTTTCCAGGTCTATGCCCAAACAGTTCGAGCTTCAAATTTTTAAAATGAATCTTTCCAGAAATACGTTTCTCACTGTTGCCGCCTGCTATAGACCCCCCTCAGCTCCCAGCTGTGCCCTGGACACCATATGTGAAATGATTGCACTCCATCGATCTTCAGAGTTCGTTCTACTAGGTGAGCAAAGTTGGGATATGCTTAACACCCTGGCAGTCCTACAATCTAAGATAGATGCCCTCAATCTCATACAAATGATCAAGGAACCCACCAGGTACAACCCTAGATCCGTAAACATGGGCACCCCCATATATATAATCCTGACCAACTTTCCCTCCAAATATACCTCTGCTGTTTTCAATCAGGTTCTCAGCGATCACTGCCTCATTGTCTGCATCCGCCATGGGTCCATGGTCAAACAACCACCGCTACACTAGCATCGAATTGTCCCGGTGATATGCAACTTTTCAGGTAAATCAGGAACCAATACACGCAGTCAGTCAGGAAAGCAAAGGCTAGCTTTTTCAAACAGAAATTTGCTTCATGTAGCTCTAACTCCAAAACGTTTTGGGACACTGTAAAGTCCATGGAGAATAAGAGCACCTCCTCCCAGCTGCCCACTGCACTGAGGCTATGTAACACTGTCATTTCTCTACGGCTGGCCATGCTTTCCTCCTGGCTACCCCAACCCTGGCCAACAGCTCTGCACCCCCCTCAGCTAATTTCCCAAGCCTCCCCAGCTTCTCCTTCACCCAAATCCAGATAGCAGATGTTCTGAAACATTTGCAAAACCTGGACACGTACAAATCAGCTGCGCTAGATAATCTGAACCTTCTCTTTCTAAAATTATCCTCCGCCATTGTTACAACCCCTATTACCAGTCTGTTCAACCTCTCTTTCGTATCGTCCAAGTTCCCTAAAGAATTGGAAAGCAGCCGCGGTCATTCCCCTCTTCAAAGAGGGTGACACTCTAGACCCAAACTGTTATAGACTTATATCCATCCTACCCTGCCTTTCTAAAGTATTCGAAATCCAAATTAATAAACAGATCACTGACCATTTTGAATCTCACCATACCTTCTCCGCTGTGCAATCCGGTTTCCGAGATGGTCACGGGTGCACGTCAGCCACGCTCAAGGTACTAAACGATATCATAACTGCCATCGATAAAAGACAGTACTGTGCAGCAGTCTTCATCGACCTGGCCAAGGCTTTCAACTCGGTCAATCATTGAATCCTTATCGGCAGACTCAACAGCCTTGGTTTCTCAAATGACTGCCTCGCCTGGTTCACCAACTACTTCTCAGACAGAGTTCAATGTGTCAAATCCGAGGGCCTGTTGTCTGGACCTCTGGCAGTCTCTATGGGGGTACCACAGGGTTCAATTCTTGGGCCGACTCTTTTCTCTGCATACATCAACGATGTCGCTCTTACTGCTGGTGATTCCCTGATCCACCTCTATGCAGACGACACCATTCTGTATACATCTGGCCCTTCTTTGGAAACTGTGTTAACCTCACTAGGGTAGGGGGCACTATTTTCACCTCTGGATGAAAAGCGTGCTCAAAGTAAACTGCCTGTTACTCAGGCCCAGAAGCTATGATATGCATAGACAACACTCTAAAGTTTCCAAAACTGTTAAAATAATGTCTGTGAGTATAACAGAACTGATATGGCAGGCTAAAACCTGAGAAAAAGTCCACCCAGGAAGTGGGATCTTTTTATGTTTGTAGTTTTCCATTGACTGGCTATGCAGTATCCATTGACTTAGGACTCCGATTGCACTTCCTATGGCTTCCACTAGATGTCAACAGTCTTTAGAAATAGTTTCAGGCTTGTATTCTGAAAAATGAGGGAGTAAGACCACTCTGAGTGAGTAGATCGTGGAAAGACCTGCTTTCTGCGCGCGACTGAGATCACGCCTTTCTTGTTTTTCTTTTATATTGACGAAGCTAATGTCCGGTTGAAATATTATTGATTATTATGATTAAAAACAACCTGAGTATTGATTATGAACATCGTTTGACATGTTTCCACAAACTTTACTGATACTTTTTGGATTTTTCGTCTGCCAGTTGTGACGGCCTTAGAGCCATTGTATTACTGAAGAAAACGTGCCAACAAAAGGTTTTTGGATATAAACAGGGACTTTATTGAACAAAACAAACATTTATTGTGTAACTGGGAGTCTTGTGAGTGCAACCATATGAAAATCATCAAAGGTAAGTGATTCATTTTATGGCTATTTCTGACTTTTGTTACTCCTCTACTTGGCTGGTTACGGTTTGTAATGTTTTGTGTGCTGGGCACTGTCCTCAGATAATCACATGGTATGCTTTCGCCGTAAAGCCTTTTAGAAATCTGACACAACGGTTGGATTAACTTCTTCGAGCTCTTTTAATTTTTGGATAAAAAACGTTCCCGTTTTAAACAAGATATTTTGTCACGAAAGATTGAAAACATCTGAAGTTCTTCAAAGGTAAATCATTTTATTTGAATGCTTTTCTTGTTTTTGTGAAAATGTTGCATGCTGAATGCCAGGCTTAATGCTATGCTAGGCTATCAATACTGTTACACAAATGCTTGTTTAGCTATGGTTCAAAAGCATATTTTGAAAATCTGAGATGACAGTGTTGTTAACAAAAGGCTAAGCTTGAGAGCTAATATATTTATTTCATTTCATTTGCGATTTTCATTGTTTAAAACGGGAACGTTTTTCATCCAAATATGAAATACTGCCCCCAGAGGTTCAAGAGGTTAAGCATCTCCAATCCAAAATTAAATCTAGAATCGGCCTCCTATTTTGCAACAAAGCCTCATTCACTCACGGCACCAAACGTACCCTCGTAAAACTGACTATCCTACCGATCCCCGACTTCGGCGATGTCATTTACAAAATAGCTTCCAACACTGCACTCAGCAAACTGGATGCAGTCTATCACAGTGGCATCCGTTTTGTCACCAAAGCCCCTTATACCACCCACCACTGCGACCTGTACACTCTAGTCGGCTGGCCCTCGCTATATATTCGGCGCCAGACCCACTGGCTCCAGGTCATCTATAAATCTATGCTAGGTAAAGCTCCGCCTTATCTCAGCTCACTGGTCACGATAACACCACCCACCCGTAGCACACGCTCCAGCAGGTATATCCCCCACCCTCCTTTCGGCAAATCTGACCATGACTCCATTTTGATCTTCCCTTAATATAAGCAGAAACTCAAATAGGAAGTACCCGTGCTAAGGACTATTCAATGCTGGTCTGACCAATCGGAATTCACGCTTCAAGATTGTTTTGATCACACGGACTGGGATATGTTCCGGGTAGACTCCGAGAATAATATCAAAGTATACGCTGATTCGGTGTATGAGTTTTTAAGGAAGTGTATAGCAAATGTTGTACCAACAGTGACTATTAAAACCTACCCTAACCAGAAACCGTGGATAGATTGCGGCATTCGCACAAAACTGAAAGCTTGAACCACCGCATTTAACCATGGAAAGGTGACTGGGAATATGGCCGAATACAAACAGTGTAATTATTTAATCTCCAGAGCAAACAAACAAGCAAAATGTCAGTATAGAGACAAAGTGGAGTCGCAATTCAACGGCTCAGACACAAGATGTATGTGGCAGGGTCTACAGACAATCACGGACTACAGTCATGGCCAAAAGTTTTGAGAATGACTCAAATATTAATTATCACAAAGTTGCTGCTTCAGATGTTACTATGGAATAATGAAGTATACAAGCATTTCATAAGTGTCAAAGGCTTTTATTGTCAATTACATGAAGTTGATGCAAAGAGAAAGAGTAAACATTTGCAGTGTTGACCCTTCTTTTTCAAGACCTCTGCAATACACCCTGGCATGCTGTCAATTAACTTCTGGGCCACATCCTGACTGATGGCAGCCCATTCTTGCATAATCAATGCTGGGATTTCGTCAGAATTTGTGGGTTTTTGTTTGTCCACCCGCCTCTTGAGGATTGACCACATGTTCTCAATGGGATTAAGGTCTGGGGAGTTTCCTGGCCATGGACCCAAAATATTGATGTTTTGTTCCCCGAGCCACTTAGTTATCACTTTTGCCTTATGGCAAGGTGCCCCATCATGCTGGAAAATGCATTGTCCATCACCAAACTGTTCCTGGATGGTTGGGAGAAGTTGCTCTCAGAGGATGTGTGAGTGAGCCCACTCTCTTGGCTGAGATGCAACCCCACACATGAATGGTCTCGGGATGCTTTACTGTTGGCATGACACAGGACTGATGGTAGCGCTCACCTTGTCTTCTCCGGACAAGCTTTTTTCTGGATGCCCCAAACAATCAAAAAGGGGATTCATCAGAGAAAATGACTTTACCCCAGTCCTCAGCTGTCCAATCCCTGTACCTTTTGCAGAATATCAGTCTGTCCCTGATGTTTTTCCTGGAGAGAAGTGGCTTCTTTGCTGCCCTTCTTGACACCAGGCCATCCTCCAAAAGTATTCGCCTCACTGTGCATGCAGATGCACTCACACCTGCCTGCTGCCATTCCTGAGCAAGCTCTGTACTGGTGGTGCCCCGATCCCGCAGCTGAATCAACTTTAGGAGACGGTCCTGGCGCTTGCTGGACTTTCTTGGGTGCCCTGAAACCTTCTTCACAACAATTGAATCGCTCTCCTTGAAGTTCGTGATGATCCGATAAATGGTTGATTTAGGTGCATTCTTACTGGCTGCAAAATCCTTGCCTGTGAAGCCCTTTTTGTGCAAAGCAATGACAGCACGTGTCTCATTGCAGGTAACCATGGCTGACAGAGGAAGAACAATGATTCCAAGCACCACCCTCCTTTTGAAGTTTCCAGTCTGTTATTCAAACTCAATCAGCAAGACAGAGTGATCTCCAGCCTTGTCCTCGTCAACACTCACACATGTGTTAACGAGAGAATCACTGGCATGATGTCAGTGATTCTGCAATTAATGATTCTGCAATTAATTGTAAATCATCTGATCACTCTTCATATCGTTCTGGAGTATATGCAAATTTCCTTCATACAAACTGAGGCAACAGACTGTGAAAATTTATATTTGTGTCGTTCTCAAGACTTTTGGCACGACTGTACAAAAGGAAAAGCAGCCATGTCATGGACACCGACGTCTTGCTTCCAGACAAACTAAACACCTTCTTTGAGGATAATACAGTGCCACCGACGCGGCCCACTACCAAGGACTGTGGGCTCTCCTTCTCTGTGGCTGACGTGAGTAAGACATTTAAACGTGTTAACCCTCGCAAGGCTGCCTGCCCAGACAACATCCCTAACTGCATCCTCAACACATGTGCAGACCAGCTGGCTGGTGTTTGCAGACATATTCTCGCTATCCCAGTCTGCTGTTCCCACATGCTTCAAGATGGCCACCATTGTTCCTGTACCCAAGAATGCAAAGGTAACTGAACCAAATGACTATCAGCCCGTAGCACTCACTTCTTTCATAATGAAGTGCTTTGAGAGACTAGTCAAGGATCATATCACCTCCACCTTACATGTCACCCTAGACCCACTTCCATTTGCTTACCGCCGCAATAGGTCCACAGATGATGCAATCGCCATCACACTGCACACTGCCCTATCCCATCTGGACAAGAGGAATACATATGTAAGAATGCTGTTCATTGACACAGCATTCAACACCATAGTATCATCAAGCTCATCATTAAGCTTGAGGCCCTGGGTCTCAGCCCAGCCCTGTGCAATTGGGTCTTGAACTTCATGACGGGCCACCCCCCAGGTGGTGAAGGTAGGAAACAACATATCCACTCACTTATCCTCAACACTGGAGCCCCACGAAGGTGTGTGCTCAGCCTCCTCCTGTACTCCCTGTTCATCCATGACTGCGTGGCCATGCACGCCTCCAACTCAAATCATCAAGTTGACACTCAATTTTCCATTTATTATAACCTACTGCAGGCCTAAAACCGATGGGTTTAACCTTCTGAATTAGTAGCCTAGGTCTACTCCCAACCGGTCATGTTGTATATCGCCATATTTTCCTAATATTAAAAACAGTCAAATTCATTCCTGAATTCAATCGCATTTGCTGACATGTTGAGGTTTATTCATTGTTTAAATATTCAAGGCTCCCTTTGTTATTTTATTTTAGAACTAAATTGCTTGAATGTTTTTAAAGACATGGATGACCTGCATGTTGTGTGATGACATGCACAAATGAATGCGTGATTGATTGATATACTGTATATTGAAGTAGGTCTTTATGCTAATAGTAAGTTATGCTAAAACAGCTCCAGTAAACAGGACTCAGTAAACACTGAACCCAAACCGGCTGTGCGCGAGCACCATCGTGGGCTATAGTGCATAAATGTATTTTGCCCCCACCACACCAAACGCGATCACGAGACGCAGGTTAAAATATCAAAACAAACTCTGACCCAATTACATTAATTTGATCGAAAAGCATCGAAAAGCATTAAACATGTATGGAAATTTAGCTAGTTAGCTTGCAATTGTTAGCTAATGTTAATTTGTCCTATTTAGCTAGCTTGCTGTTGCTAGCTAATGTTAATTTATCCTATTTAGCTAGCTTGCAATTGCTAGCTAATGTTAATTTGTCCTATTTAGCTAGCTTGCTGTTGCTAGCTAATTTGTCCTGGGATATAAACATTGAGTTGTTATTTTACCTGAAATGCACAAGGACCTCTACTCCGACAATAAATCCACACATAAAACGGCCAACCGAATCGTTTCTAGTCATCTCTCCTCCTTCCAGGCGTTTTCATCTTTGAACTTATATGGCGATTGCATCTAAATTTTCATTGTATTACCACGACAACCGGAAACAAAGATCGTCTTTCAGTCACCCACGTGGGTATAACCAATGAGGAGATGGCACGTGGGTAATTGCTTCTATAAACCAATGAGGAGATGACTTTCAGCGCGATCTGAGTCAGAAATAGGAACGACTTCTATTTTAGCCCTTGGCGGCGCAGACGCGCGCGAGCAGTGTGGGTGCAATAATTGAATAACATGGATTTCTCAATTTATTTTGCGAAGCTCGCGCACACGACGTGTCCGGTCTGGTCAGCATGTTAGGCCTACAGCTCCATGTCATTTCAATAACTTAGCTTCTCAAAGATGCCCTCTGGTGGTCAAACTAGCATTAACTAGCATTAATGGCTGACACTTAAGTAACGATATAAATTCTGCCATTGAATTCTGTGGCAACCTGCAAGTTGTGCTGCAGTATGACGCAACTTTTACAGGAAGAATGACTGTAGATCATAGCAATTTTCAAGTCTTGTCATAGATTTTCAAGCAGGCTTAACTCAAAACAGTAACTTGGCCACTCAGGAACATTCACTGTCTTCTTGGTAAGCAACTCCAGTGTAGATCTGGCCTCGTGTTGGTAGGTTATTGTCCTGCTGAAAGGTGAATTCCTCTTCCAATGTCAGGTGTAAAACAGATTGAAGCACGTTTTCCTCTAGTCTCTCGCCTGTGCTTAGCTTCATCCCGTTTCTATTTATCGTGACAAACTCGTCAGTCTTTGCCGATGTGAAGCATACTCATACCATGATGCAGACACCACCATGCTTTAAAATAGTTACTCAGTGATGTGTTTAGTTGGATTTGCCCCAAACATAAGGCTTGGCATTTTTGCCAAAAAGTGTATTATTTTGCCGTGTTTTTTCTCTTCATTATACCTTTAGTGTCTTGTTGCATACAGGATGCGAGTTTTGGAATAATTTGATGCTGTATATTTGTATTATTTTCACTCTGTAAAGTAGGTCATTACTATGGAGTTACTAAAATGTTGTTGATCCATCCTCAGCTTTCTCCTATCACAGCCATTGAACTATGTAGCTGTTTTAAAATCACCAATGACCTCATGGTATAATCCTGCAGCTCAGTTCAGAAAGACGACTGTCTCTTTGTGTCTGTGTGGGTTAATACATCATCCACAGCGTAACTATTAACTTGACCATGCTTAAATATTCAATGTCTGATTTGTTATTGTTACCCATCTACCAATCACTGCCCTTCTTTGTGAGGCTTATTAAAATCTCCATGGTCTTTGTAGTTGAATCTGTGCTTGAAATTCAATACTTGACGGAGGGACCTTACAGATGTTGTATGTATGGGGGACAGAGGATGGGGTAGTCATTCACAAATCATGCCAACCCCTATTATTTCACACAGAGTGAGTCCATGTAACTTATTATGTGATTTGCTAAGACTTGCCTAAACAAAGGGGGTGAATACTTATGCAACAACTATATTTTAGTTATAAAAAAATATATACATTTGTAAAAATGTGAAGAATGTTCTTTTCAATTTGACATTATGGAGTATATTGTCTAAATCAATTACAAAAAATCTCTTAAAATATTTTTCTATCCCACTTTGTAACACAACAAAATGTGAGCAAATCAAAGGGGGTTGATATGATCTTGTTTTCAATGTGCAATTTAATGTGAAATGCCCCAAAATTCTAAAACCATATTCTTCATGTGAACTCCTTGCCTCAGTGAGCATTATTAGGAAATGTGTCAGCCTGTAAACTGTTTTCAATGTTATTGTCCAATGTTGTGTCTGCAGTTTGCAAGAAACCCATTTCATGGCCCATGGAAAATACAATAAGGTAGCAGCTGTCATGCTTTGTAATATCTAATACATTTTCTCATTAAGATCAATGTTAAGATCAATCCTATTTCAGGGGGGGGGGGGGTAGTTGCCACCCGTAACACCCCTCTGAAACAGCCCCTACATATACCCTGGCCCTACATCAAAGGGTTGCAATCTGCATCTCTGGCACAACTGGAGTAATTTTGTCATCAGTACATATTTTGTGTTCTCCTGGTAAACATCCAAGACCCTCAAACACATCCTCATACTCAGCCAGTATTGATTCTTGGTCATTTTCAGTCTGTGATGTCACTACATACACTCTTTTAAACAAATTGAGCTTTTCACATGCATTGATTCCTATAATTGCCTGTTAACTGCATAGGAGTAGGAGGACTAAGCCTATCCATGACGGAGAACAGGAACAGTGTCAATTTCCCTTACTTCAGTATGGTGCTCATCAACTTGCTCGTCAACAGATTCCACAGCAGCCTCGCTCTCACTGCTGTCACTCTCGCTGCTGTCACTCTCGCTGCTGTCACTCTTTCTGTTGTCACTCTCGCTGCTGTCACTCTCGCTGCTGTCCCTCTCGCTGCTGTCACTCTCTCTGCTGTCCCTCTCTCTGCTGTCCGTCTCGCTGCTGTCACTCTCGCTGCTGTCACTCTCTCTGCTGTCCCTCTCGTTGCTGCCACTCTCGCTGCTGCCACTCTCGCTGCTGCCACTCTCGCTGCTGTCCCTCTCGCTGCTGTCACTCTCTCTGCTGTCACTCTCTCTGCTGTCCCTCTCGCTGCTGCCACTCTCGCTGCTGTCACTCTCGCTGCTGTCACTCTCTCTGCTGTCCCTCTCGCTGCTGTCACTCTCACTGCTGTCACTCTCTCTGCTGTCCCTCTCTCTGCTGTCCCTCTCGCTGCTGTCACTCTCGCTGCTGTCCCTCTCGCTGCTGTCACTCTCGCTGCTGCCACTCTCGCTGCTGCGGCTCGTTGTCCTCGCTCTTGCAAGCTAGCATCTTCGACTACTCACGTTACTTGACTTGTGGTAGAATGTTCAATTTTCGTCACGGAAATTTGCAGAATTACTCCTTTCTTTTCTCTGTCTCGTCATAGCGACTAGCAATCTGACACCATGTTATGTTTGTTCCTTATATAATGACAAACCGGGGTGTAGGTTTAACTACTTTTAACTTCTTCGAGATAGGGGGCGCTCTTTTAATTTTTGGTTAAAAAATGTTCCCGTTTTAAACAAGATATTTTGTCACGAAAAGATGCTCGACTATGCATGTAATTGACAGCTTTGGAAAGAAAAAACTCGGACGTTTCCAAAACTGCAAAGATATTATCTGTGAGTGCCCCAGAACTAATGCTACAGGCGAAACCAAGATGAAGTTTCATACAGGAAATGCCCCAGATTCTGAAGGCGCTGTGTTCCAATGTCTCCTTATATGGCTGTGAATGCACCAGGAATGAGCCTGCCCTTTGTGTCGTTTCTCCAAGGTGTCTGCAGCATTGTGACGTATTTGTAGGCATATCATAGGAAGATTGACCATAAGAGACTACATTTGCCAGGTGTCCGCCCGGTGTCCTGTGTCGAAATTATTGCGTAATCTTTAGGTCCATGCGCCGTTCCATTTCTTCAGAAGAGAAAGTCAACTGCCACGATGGATTTATCGTCGATAGATATGTGAAAAACACCTTGAGGATTGATTCTAAACATCGGTTTGCCATGTTTCTGTCAATATTATGGAGTTAATTTGGAAAAAAGTTCGCGTTTTAATGACTTAATTTTCGTTTTTTTTCTTACCCAAACGTGATGAAGAAAACGGAGCGATTTGTCAACACAAATAATATTTTTGTAAAAACTGAACATTTGCTATCTAACTGAGAGTCTCCTCATTGAAAACATCTGAAGTTCTTCAAAGGTAAATGATTTTATTTGAATGTTTTTCTGGTTTTTGTGAAAATGTTGCTTGCTGATTGTCAGGCATAATCCTATGCTAGGCTATCAATACTGTTACACAAATGCTTGTTTTGCTATGGTTGAGAAGCATATTTTTGAAAATCTGAGATGACAGTGTTGTTAACAAAAGGCAAAGCTTGAGAGCAAATAGATTTATGTAATTTCATTTGCGATTTTCATGAATAGTTAACGTTGCGTTATGCTAATGAGCTTGCGGATAGATTTACACAATCCTGGATACAGGTTTTTTTCGTAGCTAAACGTGACGCAGAAAACGGAGCGATTTGTCCTAAACAAAAATTTTTTCAGGAAAAACTGAACATTTGCTATCTAACTGAGAGTCTCCTCATTGAAAACATCCGAAGTTCTTCAAAGGTAAATTATTTTATTTGAATGCTTTTCTGTTTTTTGTGGAAAATGTTGCCTGCTGAATGCTAACGCGAAATGCTACGCTAGCTATCAATACTGTTACACAAATGCTTGTTTTGCTATGGTTGAGAAGCATATTTTGAAAATCTGAGATGACAGTGTTGTTAACAAAAATCTAAGCTTGAGAGCTAGCATATTGATTTCATTTCATTTGCGATTTTCATGAATAGTTAACATTGCGTTATGGTAATGAGCTTGAGGCTGTATTCACGATCCCGGATCCGGGATGGCTCGTCGCAACAGGTTAATGAACATATACTTCAGCTAGAAAACTCCATGTTTAGCCATGCAAGGCATTCATTAACCAACTCCCGCACCCGCATAGCCTGCTGGGTAACGTAGTCTAAATGTTATTAACACATAACACACCACTAACATCTATGCCAACAAAAATGGCACTTCAGAGCTTTCTGTTCTCCATGTTAGGCAGCCAGTAACTCTTGAGTGAGCCTCGGGCCTCAGAACAGCCCTTGTCAGGAGTTGTCACACAATAATTCCCGGGTTCTCAGGATTTACTGCATAATTGATGTTCTAGACACGTTTCATGGGAACATTGCAAGAACATTCCTGTGTATCTGTCGTCAGGCTGATGTTCCCAAAGAAACGTTCTCCAAAAAAAAAAAAAAAATTGTTTAATCATTACACTACACCCCTTGTTACTGTGGCCGAGCCCATCAAGGCTCTGATTGGTGAACCACTGATCCATTCACAGGTTTTTGTTGGCAAGATTAGGGACACACACAACAATGCATTGAACATAGTGTTTAGAACTTAACGTACATATTTGACACACTTTGACATAACATGCACAATGTAACCAGGTAATTTATACTTTCTATGTAGTTTTAGACTTTCAAGAGTGGCCTGGAGTGCTTTTTAACCCAAAATAATAATTTTGCCAAAATGTGTAACATTACAAAACGTTCTCTCTCTAGAATTGTTATATTGCCCAGCTGATGCTGCTGTTTGGTGCCAGCAATGCCAGTTTATTACCTAACCCCGCTGCTCAAGGACCAACAGGGCTCACACACACACTTACTGTGTCACAAGATGGCAAAGATGTAAAAACTAAAGACAGGAAATCATGTCACATGGGCTATTGACATAGCTCTGACGAGGACGTCACGACGTCACGTCATAGCGGCCATTTTTAAGAGCAGATTTGGAGGCCACCTGCCTAGACCCAAAATGGCTACTTGTGATATAAGAGAGAGAAATGCAGTGACGGGTTAAATCTGTCGCTCACACACAGATCACTAGTTACACATGAATGAGCATAATCATAGATAAACGAGCAAACCTGCAAAAATTACACATAGGCCTAATATTTCACACACATGCATAAATAAGCATGTAGTGTGTGTGTGGAACATACATACACTCAGATAAATACTGATACACACACACACACACCATTTGGTAGAGGGTGAAATGCTGAAGAACACAGACGTGAGCCTGAGGCTGACACCGTTGGAGTGACAGTCACCAGGAGAAACTGACTGACTGCCTGGCTGTCAGTCAGCAACATTAACCCTGTGGCCCCTGCCTCCGCCTCCCTAGAGATTACCTATCCATATTTTGATACAATCTCAGAAGGAATATGGAAAAGGCTACTGAGCACAAAATATGTCCCTTTTCAAATATACAGCTACTCTCAGTCACAAACCTAAGCTGTGAGGTGGTTGGTACAAACAATAGTGCAGACACAGGCTACTCTAATGAATGTACTGCTATTTCATGAAGACATGTGATCATATACACATGGATGTGCAACATACACAAGTGGAAGGTGTTGGGTTTGCATATGGTTGCGTGAAACTTTATTACATTTTTTAAATTTAACCTTTATTTGAACTGGGAGTCACATTGAGATTAGAAATCTATTTTACAAGAGAGCCCTGTACACATTACAATAAAAACAGAATATTAAAACAACATACACGTGTATAAAACAATATAATTCAGCAGTGTATATACACTGCTCAAAAAAAATAAAGGGAACACTTAAACAACACAATGTAACTCCAAGTCAATCACACTTCTGTGAAATTAAACTGTCGACTTAGGAAGCAACACTGATTGACAATAAATTTCACATGCTGTTGTGCAAATGGAATAGACAACCGGTGGAAATTATAGGCATTTAGCAAGACACCCCCAATAAAGGAGTGGTTCTGCAGGTGGGGACCACAGACCACATCTCAGTTCCTATGCTTCCTGGCTGATGTTTTGGTCACTTTTGAATGCTGGCGGTGCTTTCACTCTAGTGGTAGCATGAGACGGAGTCTACAACCCACACAAGTGGCTCAGGTAGTGCAGCTCATCCAGGATGGCACATCAATGCAAGCTGTGGCAAGAAGGTTTGCTGTGTCTGTCAGCGTAGTGTCCAGAGCATGGAGGCGCTACCAGGAGACAGGCCAGTACATCAGGAGATGTGGAGGAGGCCATAGGAGGGCAACAACCCAGCAGCAGGACCGCTACCTCCGCTTTGTGCAAGGAGGAGCAGGAGGAGCACTGCCAGAGCCCTGCAAAATGTCACAAATATGCATGTGTCTGCTCAAACGGTCAGAAACAGACTCCATGAGGGTGGTATGAGGGCCCGACGTCCACAGGTGGGGGTTGTGCTTACAGCCCAACACCGTGCAGGACGTTTGGCTTTTGCCAGAGAACACCAAGATTGGCAAATTCGCCACTGGCGCCCTGTGCTCTTCACAGATGAAAGCAGGTTCATACTGAGCACATGTGACAGACGTGACAGTCTGGAGACGCCGTGGAGAACGTTCTGCTGCCTGCAACATCCTCCAGCATAACCGGTTTGGCGGTGGGTCAGTCATGGTGTGGGGTGGCATTTCTTTTGGGGGGCCGCACAGCCCTCCATGTGCACGCTAGAGGTAGCCTGACTGCCATTAGGTACCGAGATGAGATCCTCAGACCCCTTGTGAGACCATATGCTGGTGTGGTTGGCCCTGGGTTCCTCCTAATGCAAGACAATGTGGCTGGAGTGTGTCAGCAGTTCCTGCAAGAGGAAGGCATTGATGCTATGGACTGGCCCGCCCGTTCCCCAGACCTGAATCCAATTGAGCACATCTGGGACATCATGTCTCGCTCCATCCACCAACGCCACGTTGCACCACAGACTGTCCAGGAGTTGGCGGATGCTTTAGTCCAGGTCTGGGAGGAGATCCCACAGGAGACCATCCGCCACCTCATCAGGAGCATGCCCAGGCGTTGTAGGGAGGTCATACAGGCACTTGGAGGCCACACACACTACTGAGCCTAGTGTTGTTTTCCACTTTAATTTTGAGTGTGACTCCAAATCCAGACCTCCATGGGTTGATACATTTGATTTCCATTGATAATTTTTGTGTGATTTTGTTGTCAGCACATTCAACTATGTAAAGAAAAAAGTATTTAATAAGAATATTTCATTCATTCAGATCTAGGATGTGTTATTTTAGTGTTCCCTTTATTTTTTTTGAGCAGTGTATGTGCCCTTTGTTCACCATGGTCTTGTTGATTATTGTTACTATGTCCATTGGTGCGTGTGAGTACCTGCGTGCCATTGTAGATTGAGCAGATGATTACGTCCCGTGTGTTAATCATTGTGTTATTTATTCGAGGTACTCCTCGCTCGTTTTGTTTGGGTTTCAGCCCTGTGTTTTTGTATTGACGATATGGCTTCATTTTAGGCCGACACGGAAATCTTAGCGTCTGATCTGAGCATGTATTTGAAGGTTAAAAGCATAGACAGGTCTCATTTTGGTTAAGCTAAAATTTGCAATAACTTCTAAATAGAAGGGTAAGAATAGAAGTCTTCCTCAATTAAAGTGGTAGGCCTGTATAACTAAAAAATAGGCTACACGGCTATAAGCACCAGTGGAAGCTGCTGAGGGGAGGACAGCTCATAATAATGCCTGGAACAGCGCAAATGGAATGGAAATCATGTGTCTGATGTATTTGACACCATTCCACCTATTCTGCTTCAGCCATTACCACAAGACCGTCCTCCCCAAGTAAGGTGTCACCAACCTCCGTTCATGGCACAATGCTTTAAGGGCATCATCAAGCAATTCCTCCATCTTTCAAATGTAATTAAATTAGCCTTCAATAGCCAGGGAGATTCAAGATCCTTGGAGTTTAAAATATTTCAATAAGATGGCTATCCTGTATGCTATCACAATTGCCAACACACTGACTTCTGCACCGTCATACCTGTGTATGTCACAATGGTTTACTACGCGGTTAACCTCAGTGACGTCGCATCAAGACTAGAAGGACTGTAATTCAAATATTCGACGATGACTGAACAATGACAAAAAAAGTAATCACAATAAGTCCTGGAGGAAGTAATTAATTGTAGATATGCAACCAGTCGTGTAGTGAATTCATGACGTGTTTTTTTCCCCCGTGGGATAGGTGTCTATAGGCGGTATGTGTTGCATGTGGTCATAAACCAGTATTGTAGGTTTTTAAATGTGTTTTTTTTCACATGGAAGCAAAACATGAAAGACCCCTATGTGCAAATCATCTAGCCTTATACATATTGCAATAATTATAGGCTACTGCAACGAGAGAGAGAAACAGTGGAGTTCTTATTCATGAGGTATATAAAGAATACTTTAAATCATGGCATTTGAGGACAGTGAAATGAATCAACGCAGGGTATTGGCTTGCATCGCTCCTGGATCCGCCTCCCGGGCATGTTATGAGACCAGAACGTCCACTTCATTTGCTGGACAAGAGTGAAGGCGCCCTTGTATGCTACATTACCTCATTTAATAAATAACCACCTCGCTGCCCGGACCTCAGAGCCTATCCATAAACGCCTATTCGAGCTTTATCCGTCCGGGTAAACAATTGCGGTGAGTGTATCTGAAAGCCCGTGGACCACGGAGACTATAGCGCACCATCTCGTTAGCTTCCTAGTAAATGCCTCATAAATACCAGAATGGTGCAATTGTTTTACGCGATAAGCCCGTGTTCTAGCCAAGATGAGCGTAAGAGAAATCTGCTCCGTCAGTGAAGGACACATTGTGTGTGTTAAGCATCCAACAGGCTACGCTTCTTCTATTGCACCGTGTATAGCATCTAATCATTCAAGACGGACGGTGTGGCGGAGCACAGAGGGAGGAGGGCAAATATGAGGGACAGGGACTTCATGCCCAACGTGGAACGGGGAAAACCCGCCACATACACTGGGGACAAGAAGGCTAAAATGGCTGCGAAGACCAACAAAAAGTGGGTGAGACTGGCCACTGTTTTCGCATACGTGTTGTCCGTGTCTCTGGGGGCTATCATATTGGCCATATATTACAGCCTAATATGGAAACCAACGTCTGCTTCCTCCTCATCATCATTTTCGAGACACAATGCTGTGACCCCCGTAACGGCAAATACTACGAACAATACCACCAGTGTACCAAATTATACCATACACACAGGTACGCAGAAGACGGACACTTTTACACGCGATGAGTCCAGGTCCATGGCATCACTTGTTACATTAAAAACAGATACCGCCGGGACCAATGCATTTCAGTGGTTGGATAGTAGTAGTAAAAGTCCCACGGCCCCCTCAGACGGCAATACGCCCACAACAGCGGTTGAAGGACCAACAATAGTACACTTCGTCACCGCACAGAGCTACGCAGCCACACAGAACAAATTGGACACGCCGACAGAAGTCAGAGACTCGTCTCCAAGTGTCACTCAAGAGGATCCAGCGAACTTGCCGACGCACACAACCAGGGACCAAGAAGAGACGTGGTGGGTGTTTGGAGTACAACAGGAATCGCTGGAAGGATATGGGCTGGATTCAATCCAAGAGAGTCAAGCTATGGATTCTTCTCGAACAAGAGTGATGCTCACGGAAGCCTCAGCGGCTCCAAACGCAGACCAACAGGCTTTGCGCACAGACTCTACCTCTGACCAGGCCCAGGGTACGTGGGGACTCGTTACCTTTACTGATGCACAACGTGATTCTGATTTAATAACGGAAGGGTCATCTTACTTCCTGGAGGAGCTGGTTACCATGGACAACGGGGATGCCTCAGTCAAAACTACACGTCCAGAGCACACATGATTTTTAGACACCATACAAAGTGTTGTGTAGGGCCTATATATTCTTATAATGCATTAAGCTTTGGGGAAATTATAATTAAAATATTCCAAATGATACCTTAATTTGGCACCGTTATTTGGATTGTTGGCATCACAACATTTCTATAGGTTATATCTTCAGTTCAAATGTGACCCCATTGTCTACCTGTTGAGGAAATTAACTAAATAATTTGACTCGTCTGGATTGAGCTATAGGCATATATGTGTTGTTTACATTGGGCCATATTCTCAAGGATAACGGACTAATACACAAATACTAAGCTATTTATACGAAAATAGGTTCCACAAATGCTGGCTATTTTTAGGCCTTTAGGTTATGTCCCAATGTAAGATGATATCATGAATGGATTGGCAGAGGAAAACACATGTATTCCCTCTCAGGTATGTACATATAAACTTGATCCAAAGCAAGATTCACTGTGTTATGATCTTTTTAGTAGGAGTCAAATTATGCGCATCGGCCTATGTTGATGTTGTAGCCAAATGTAGCCTCCTTTTTACAATACCCATGTGCAATACATAGCCTATATCAAGAGACAAATAAAACCTTTTGAGAATAATATTGCTTTTTATTGTTGGTCATTTCTTTACACTATAGGCTAGTAGGTTATTTAGAAAAAAAATGATTTAGATGATGCTTTGTGAGCTTATTTCAAGAACATTTTGTTTGTGCACTATTATCCACTGCTTCCATGACTGGTTCAAGTATCAAATAGAGTTGCCCCTTATTATTTCAAATCTTTAATGCTCTGAAAGATTGCTTTGTCTTTAATAGGCTACTTTTCAATTTTATATTTCTTGTTGGTGCGTGGAATTATTTTTCATGGCAGGTGGCGAACCAACATACCACACTTATGGAAAGTATCCACGTATTATCAAAATAAGGTCAAATGTTCATACAGAGGTGTTTGTACACCAGAAAAACACAGTCATAACTTTACTGTAAACAGCACCATTAATCTAATCTTATAATAATACGTAGTAATGAGCTAACCCACATACTTGATTTATTTGCTACATATAATTTGAGAATAAGAACTATGAATAGTATTATATTATAGCTTTTTACATTTAGGATAATAATCATAAATGGCAAAGACAACCACAAACATTTTCACAATCCATAGTGTTCAGAAACACTCATGTGAAACTCCAAGCCAGCAAGTGTCAAGCTAATCATTACACCACATTGCCTTTCTGTAGGCCTAGAAATGGTTGCATGTTGAACTAAAGTACCCACCTGCAAACCTAATAGCTTATCATCAGTGGTGCCAAACTGTTTACAAACCTGACCCTAAGGGCTCACTCTGGGCTTTGACAGATGTCATATTGGACACAACCCTGTGTCGGGCTGATCCTAGCCTATAGTCCTGAAACGTCAAGCCTCAAGTAGAGTTTCAGTGCATAGTTGTTCTGACAAGACATATTGCCCAAAACCGTCTTTCATTAACTTTATTTTCCTGGTTCTCTAATGGTACTGCCAGACAAAGAGATGAGAAGTGATTGCCTTTTTCATCATTTACCTATTTACAGAAAGTAATACAAAATGCCTCTTCTCAGACCACAACTCATCCATTCCCTGTCACAAATAATAGTGTTACTTCAGTTTAGTCTGGTTGTGTGCTGAAAATAAAACAGAGTAAGACAAGGGTTGAAATAGTCTGGGACATGTTTATCCTGGCCGGATTTCTCCATTGATGAATTATTCTCCAAAAATATTCAGTCATTTTGTCCTACATAGATTAATTGTGGGGGCAGGGAACATTTGTCATCAGGATGACATTGCTTCACCAATTGGGATGAACTCCACCATAGCTGCAGCAGAAACTGCCTTGTTGGACAACATGGCACAAACACAAGCAGGGCATTGTGGGAGGCCATAAGGTCATTAACATGAGGGTTTGTGGACCTTTCAGAGCCCTCAAGGGATTGTATGGAGCACTAACCAAACCAATCAAACCAGTAAACCACAATGCCTTAGAGAAGGTTAAGAAGGTTCCCCCAGAGATGCAGATTGCAACCCTTTGATGTAGGGCCAGGGTATATGTAGGGGCTGTTTCAGAGGGGTGTTACGGGTGGCAACTACCCCCCCCCTGAAATAGGATTGATCTTAACATTGATCTTAATGAGAAAATGTATTAGATATTACAAAGCATGACAGCTGCTACCTTATTGTATTTTCCATGGGCCATGAAATGGGTTTCTTGCAAACTGCAGACACAACATTGGACAATAACATTGAAAACAGTTTACAGGCTGACACATTTCCTAATAATGCTCACTGAGGCAAGGAGTTCACATGAAGAATATGGTTTTAGAATTTTGGGGCATTTCACATTAAATTGCACATTGAAAACAAGATCATATCAACCCCCTTTGATTTGCTCACATTTTGTTGTGTTACAAAGTGGGATAGAAAAATATTTTAAGAGATTTTTTGTAATTGATTTAGACAATATACTCCATAATGTCAAATTGAAAAGAACATTCTTCACATTTTTACAAATGTATATATTTTTTTATAACTAAAATATAGTTGTTGCATAAGTATTCACCCCCTTTGTTTAGGCAAGTCTTAGCAAATCACATAATAAGTTACATGGACTCACTCTGTGTGAAATAATAGGGGTTGGCATGATTTGTGAATGACTACCCCATCCTCTGTCCCCCATACATACAACATCTGTAAGGTCCCTCCGTCAAGTATTGAATTTCAAGCACAGATTCAACTACAAAGACCATGGAGATTTTAATAAGCCTCACAAAGAAGGGCAGTGATTGGTAGATGGGTAACAATAACAAATCAGACATTGAATATTTAAGCATGGTCAAGTTAATAGTTACGCTGTGGATGATGTATTAACCCACACAGACACAAAGAGACAGTCGTCTTTCTGAACTGTGGAGATTATAACAGAACATGGCCAAGATGTTAAAATGTTCATAAATGACCAGCATGGTCGAATAATAATAAGGCAGAACAGTTGAAACTGGAGCAGCAGCACGGCCAGGTGGACTGGGGACAGCAAGGAGTCATCATGTCAGGTAGTCCTGGGGCATGGTCCTAGGGCTCAGGTCCTCCGAGAGAGAGAAAGAAAGAGAGAAGGAGAGAATTAGAGAACGCACACTTAGATTCACACAGGACACCGAATAGGACAGGAGAAATACTCCAGATATAACAAACTGACCCTAGCCCCCCGACACATAAACTACTGCAGCATAAATACTGGAGGCTGAGACAGGAGGGGTCAGGAGACACTGTGGCCCCATCCGAGGACACCCCCGGACAGGGCCAAACAGGACATGAGTGCAATGTGTTGGTAATAATTTAGGCAGGTTACCCTAGTAACCCTAGGCAGGTTACCCTAGTGTTCTTGGGCACAGGGACTATGGTGGTCTGCTTGAAACATGTTGGTTTTACAGACACGGTCAGTGACAGGTTGAAAATGTCAGTGAAGACACTTGCCAGATGGTCAGCGCATGCTCGGAGTTCACGTGCTGGTAATCCGTCTGGCCCTGCGGCCTTGTGAATGTTGACCTGTTTAAAGGTCTTACTCACATCGGCTACGGAAAGCTTGATCACACAGTCGTCCGGAACAGCTGATGCTCTCATGCATGTTTCAGTGTTGCTTGCCTCGAACTGAGCATAGACGTTATTTAGCTCGTCTGCTCGGCTCGTGTCACTGGGCAACTCGCAGCTGTACTTCCCTTTTGTAGTCCGTAATAGTTTGCAAGCCCTGCCACCTCTGATGAGCATCGGAGCCTGTGTAGTACGATTCAATCTTAGTTCTGTGTTGATACTTTGCCTGTTTGATGGTTCGTCGGAGGGCATAGCAGGATTTCTTATAAGCGTCCGAGTTAGAGTCCCACTCCTTGACAGCGGTAGCTCTACACTTTAGTCAGTGCAGATGCTGCCTGTAATTCATGGGGTATGTATGTACGGTCACTGTGGGGATGATGTCATCGATGCACTTATTGATGAAGCCAGTGACTTATGTGGAGTACTCCTCAATGCCATCGGAGGGATCTCGTAACGTATTCCAGTCCGTGCTAGCAAAACAGTCCTGTAGCTTAGCATCTGCGTCATCTGACCGCTTCCTTATTGAGTGAATCACTGGTACTTCCTACTTCAGTTTTTGCTTGTAAGCAAGAATCAGGTGGATAGAGTTATGGTCAGATTTGCCAAATGGAGCTCGAGGGAGAGCATTGTACCTGTTTCTGTGAGTGGAGTAAGGGTGGTCTAGAGTTTTTTTTCCCTCTGGTTGCACATTTAATGTGCGGATGAGGTAAAACAGATTTAAGTTTCCCTGCATTAAACTCCCCGGCCACTAGGAACACCGACTCGATGAGCATTTTCTTGTTTGCTTACGTCTTAGTGCCAGCATCAGTTTGTGGTGGTAAATAGACAGCTATGAAAAATAGAGATGAAAACTCTCTGGTAAATAGTGTGGTCTGCAGCTTATCATGAGATACTCTACCTCAGGCGAGCAAAACCTTGAGACTTCCTTAATATTAGATTTTGTGCACCAGCTGTTATTTACAAATAGACACAGACCTCCACCCCTTGTCATCCTGGAGGCAGCTGTTCTGTCTTGCCGATGCACGGGAAACCCAGCCAGCTGTATGTTATCTATGTTGTGATTCAGCCACGACTCAGTGAAACATAAGATATTACAGTTTTTAATGTCCTGTTGGAGGTATAGTCTTGATCGGAGCTCATCCATTTTGTTATCCAATGATTGCACGTTGGCTAATAGGACTGATGGTAAAGGCAGATTACCCAATAGCCATCGGATCCTTACAGGGCAACCTATGTCCCCGATGTCCATCTCTTCTTCGTGCGAATGACAGGGATTTTGGCCATGCAACTTTTAAATGAAGACCCACTGTAGGTGACCATGGCTAAGTTTTAGTTTGATACGTCACAACCCCATACATACACAGAATAAAAATATAAATGCATAAATGCAACATGTAAAGTGTTGGTCTTATGTTTCAAGAGCTGAAATAAAAGATCCCAGAAAATCCCAGAAAAGTTCCATACACACAAAAATCTTATTTCTCAACAATGTTTGGCGGCAGGGTAGCCTAGTGTTGGACTAGTGACCGGAAGGTTGCAAGTTCAAACCCCCGAGCTGACAAGGTACAAATCTGTCGTTCTGCCCCTGAACAGGCAGTTAACCCACTGTTCCTAGGCCGTCATTGAACATAAGAATTTGTTCTTAACTGACTTGCCTAGTTAAATAAAGGTAAAAAAAAAATAAAAAATGTTGTGTATAAATGTTTACTTCCCTGTTCGTGAGCATTACTCCTTTGCCAAGATAGTCCTTTCACCTGACAGGTGTGGCATATCAAGAAGCTGATTAAACAGCATGATCATGAAACAGGTGCACCTTGTGCTGGGTACAATAAAATTCCAATCTAAAATGTGTAGTTTTATCCCACAACAAAATGCCACAGATGTTTTGAGGGAGGGTGCAATTGCCATGCTGACTGCAGGAATGTCCACCAGAGCTGTTGCCAGAGAATTGAATGTTCATTTCTCTACAATAAGCTGCCACCAACGTAGTTTTAGAGAAGTTGGCAGTACGTCCAACCAGGCTCAACCGCAGACCACATGTATGGCGTCGTGTGGACAAGAGTGTGTTACTTTGACTGCATTTGACAGAAATACACTTGTTCTTAGGTATAATTACTTGAAAACTAACTGCACCACTGTGCTTGCAGATGAACAAGAATAATGTGCAAAGAACTTCATGTGTATATGGTTTTGTGCTGGATAATGTGCTGTTATAATTCTTAAGTTGTAGTATATCCACTGGATTCTCTAAATAAAAACAGCCTTTAATTGTGATTATTTTTCTTCAGTAACTGGAGAGATGGAATGGAAGCAGATTTTCATAATATGACATCCAAGTCGAACAAGACATTGTTTTCTCTCTAAACAAAAGAGAGATGGATTACTAAAATATCCTGTGTGACACCCAGGCATGTAGACCAGTGGTTCCCAACCAGGTGTACTAGGACCCCTGCATGTACTTGGCCTATTGGTTTATTTGGATCCCCATTAGCTTTTGCAGAAGCAGCAGCTACTGCTCTTGTAGTCGACAAGAAACACAAAACACAAAACATTACAAGTAACAACACACTGATACACAGATAGACAAGGACAGTCACAGACATTTTTCAAATATCGATATGCAAGCAATACAACAACACAAATTGTGTGTGAGTGTGTTTTTGTGTGTGTGTGTCCCATCACAATCCCTGCCGTTCCATGATATGAAGTTTAGTCTGTAACTTTGCTGTTTGCTTGAGTAATTGAAGATGGAAGCGAGTTCCATGCGATCAAAACTATAATACCGTGCACTGCCATGAATTCGCTTTGGATTTTGAAACTGTGAAGAGACGCTTGGGTATGAAAGGGTGTCTGAGCTGCATGTTATTTGAGTATGCAGACAATCTGTCATTTTCATCACAGTAATATTTCTCATAAAAACTCAAAGAGAAGCAGTTCATCTCTCGTCAACCCTCAACCAGGAAAGACTATGCATGTTGTTAGTTCTGTATGTGCAGTTAAGGGCAAGGTGTCCTGCTCTGTTCTGAGCCAGCTGCAGCTTTGCTAGGTCTTTCTTTGCTGCACTTGACCATATTACTGGACAGTAATCAACATGGGTCAAGACCAGAGCCTGAAAAACTAGTACAGTTGAGTTTTGTGTCAAGAACGCAGAACATCTTTTTTTTATGACAGATATACCCCTCCCCTTCTCCACAACAACTTTGCCCATGATAACTGTTCATTGAATGTTCTACCTAGGAGTTTTTCCTCAACTTGCTCAATGGTCACACCCTTTCTGTACAACTCCAGTTTAGGGTTAGTTCTTAGAGAATGTTTTGAACTAAATACAATGGTTTTCGTTTAGATGTATTTAGGACCAGTTTATTAATAATCTGATCTGATAGTGACTGTAACTCCTCTATATGTCATACATAGTCATAATAGCTGCATGTAAGACCAGTGGTAAATCAAATGTAAAAATAGAGAAAAGTAACAGCCTGAGGGATATCGCGCTGTACATATCTGATGTTAGAGAAGCTTCAATTGAAGAACAGGTGCCTGTAAAGCCATAGCAAAAGTGAATTTAGGTTGCATACTTATTGAATTTGTCTTTGACTAAATGTGACCGACATCCTTGATTCGGTCTTATGTAGCAAAATTTGAAGTAGTGTTTTTTACATTGGATAAAATCAGAGACAAAGAGCTACAAAATGGTATGTTATACACTGCATTTGAGGAACAATGGGAAAGTAATTCTGCTTTGAAAGTTGATAAACTTGTAACCTTACTTATGAGAAAATGGCCTTTGAATGTTTTTTGTCTACACCCGTTCTGCATCGTTCACACCCTCTTAAGCTTTAGATCAACCAATCACTTTAAGGGTTGATCCGAGCATTCTGTCCCAACAATTGCAGTCAAGCACCCAAGCTAACTGACTAACATTTGTCGCAGTGACATTCTATTGAAATGGACACTTGCATAGTGGAGTCTTTTGTTAAGACATGTAGCTAGCTAGCTAGCTAAACAATTAACCATAATCACAACTCATGACGTTACTACCCTGCATGAATCTGCAGGTAGCAAACCAACCAGGTTCAATGTTAGCTAGCTAACATTAGGCTATAACAAACAGAGCTAATGGCTCTGAGATACAAATAATAAGATCATACATGTAATGTTAGCTAGCGAGCCAGCTAACAGTAGCTAGCTAGCTAGCAGTACACTTTAACTTGAAATGAAAAGAGTTTGTCAAAATTAGTAACGTGTAATATCTGAAAATGTAGCTAGCTAGACTATCTTACCCGTGGTTAGAAATCGGAGTAGATAGCCAGAGCGAATTTAACAGCTATGTTGAAATGGGTACTAGCATAGTGGAGTCTTTTGTTAAGACATGTAGCTAGCTAGCTAAACAGTAAACCATAATCACAACTCATGACGTTACTTCCCTGCATGAGTCTGCAGGTAACCAACTAGGTTCAATGTTATCTTTCTAACATTAGACTATAACTACCTAAGCAAATGGCTCTGAGGTACGAATAACAAGATCATACACCTAACTTTAAGCTAGCTAGCTAATAGTACACTTTAAATTAAAACTAGTTTGTCAAAATTAAAAACTTGTAATATCTGAAAATGTAGCTAGCTGTTTCTCCCTGTAACGGATGCCATGGTTGCCCTTAGTTTGAATCCTTAGCTATCATACTTGAATTCCACTGATTTCAAATCTTGGTCATCCAAAAAGTGGAGAGCAACACTTATGCAGTTCTACTAAGAAATATATATATTTTTAAAGCAGTGTTAGACAGGATTACCGACATACAGTGGTTATTTCTTTAAAATTTGTGTCGTACTGCAGCACAGCTTGCAGGCTGCCGCAAAATTCAATGGCACGGTATTTAATTGTCAGTCATTGTTTCCATTAATGCTAATTAGTGCTAGTTTGACCACCAGAGGGCATATTGGAGAAGCATTTGACTGTTTTTAATATTGGCAGTACTAGAGACTTTAAACCTTTTTTGTAAGAACATTGTGTATGGGATTGATTTTTAGACATGTAGCTTAATTAATTTGATTAATATTATGGTGTTTTTATTCCAAGAAAAACAAAACTGCATTTTACAGTAGCCTATGTACAGTAGGACTCAGTCTTTCTATTAAGAAAATATGGTGCTGTACAACACGTCCGGTCGGGAGTAGGCCTAAGCTACTAACCTAAAGACTCTTAGACCATGATAAACAAGATTCTCTGGTCTGATGAAACCAACCTGGTTGAGAGGATCTGCAGAGAAGAATGGTAGCGTCATACCCAAGAAGACTCAAGGCTGTAATCGCTGCCAAAGGTGCTTTAACAAAGTTCTGAGTGAAGGGTCTGACTACTTACCTAAATGTGATATTTCCGTTGTGTTTTTTGGCACTGTACAAGTGACCGGTCGGGAGTAGGCTACTAAGTGACAGTGAGTGAAGAGCAAAATAATCCTAAAATTTCCACACCCTAATTGTTGGCTAACCAATACCCAAACAGATATTCAGTGAAAATAAAAATCTCATTGTTTATCAAGTCCAGTCCCCATGCTTGTCTCAGAGCAGTGCGAAACGGTGCTGAAATAGTTGCTCCAAATCCTGTTATTGGATTACTTTGGGTGTTCCAGTAATTAACAATTTGTTGCCTTCATTAGCCTAATTTAATCCAATATTTCTGTCATTCAGTGATATTTATTCCCATAGTAATTTGTTATGAATCCACCAGATGTGGTTAGAAAACAATGCATTTGGTAGGCTATGCAAAAGAGATGGGAGAAGTGACATGCCTTGCAAACATCCATTAATACATTTGAAGTCCCTAAACTCGGTAAGAGTCTATTGTCCTGCTGAGAGCCCATCAAGGGTGGATGGCTTCTTTTGTATTCTTAACAGAACTCCCGCACAGAGAAGAGAAAGGAGACTTGAATAATTAACCATGTCGGTAAAATACTGTTAGATCTGGGGATTATGGTCACGGTCAGTGCTATTCGAAAACACTATCATCAGGTGCCTGTGTTACCCGAAAGCCCAGGAACAGGTACAGTAGGCTACAATCCTGTAAAGTAGGCATAATAATGCTATAAATAATGCTTAAATGAATAGACTGCTGGTATTTACTGTATGCTGCACATTTTTACATTGTATTCCATTTCCAGCGAGACTGTTCAAGCCATCGACTCACCGATGGTTGAGGATGATGAGCGATCGGCAAAGGCAATCTGGAATCTGCTGGCATCACCCCACATCACCATTGCTGTACAGTATTTGAAATAAACATCTGCATTTTGAAAGAGTATTTTTATCATTATTTTATTAACGAAAGCATAAATACTGTACAGTATATGCTTCACCCGACATTTTGCGGTTGCATGAGGTTTGGAGTTAGAAATGTAAAATTGTAGAGTACTTGGAGGTAAGAGTCTATTGTCCCGCTAATAACCCATCATGGAAATGTTGTTTGTAGAGTTCACACTGTGCTACACTTATGGAAAAACAAGTGTTTGAAAACATGTTTTCTAAATTAAAATACAGCATCTACAGTGGTACAAATATATTACTGAATTCGATCAAAAAAATAAACGCACATAATTTTCGATTTTACACTAACAAGTGGTTGCAAGGGTGAATAATCCAATAATAATTATTATGACACGGCTCTTGGAACTCATTAAGAGGCTGCTTCTAAATGAATATACTGGCAGATCAATAACATTTCCCTGTAGATCTAATTAAATATAGAGGACCGGAGATTTCTAAATGAATACCTAAGTGCTTTTATACAAATATAATGCAGGGTTAATAATAATTTAATATATTTGTAGGGCTTGATTTATTTTTCGTTAGGGCGAATCTGAGCTGTGGTATTGAGTTAGAAATGTAAAACCTTACAGAGAAAAAAATATGTCTGATATTCATTTTTTGGCATTGCTTTTTTTTTGCCAAATGTTGAACAGACATGCAGACATATTAATTATTGCACGGAGGAAAAGTGGAATAATAGCCTGCTGTCTGTAGTTTTAAAAACATTTAGCTAAATAAAATGATATTATGTTGTTGGGTAACCGATCGGCTCTCGGAACTCATTTAGAATAATCCAGGTTAATTTGGTCAAAACACTCAAAACATGTATTTATTACTATCAGAAAGAATAATGGGCTGTTATAGTACTGTACATGGTGTCCAGGTCAGGACAACCAGAACATGTATTTATTAACGACTATCAGAAAGAATAATGGGCTGTTATAGTACTGTACATGGTGTCCAGGTCAGGACAACCAGAACATTTATTTATTAAAGACTATCAGAAAGCATAATGGGCTGTTATAATACTGTACACTGTATACTAACCAGCTCAAATAGACAGGAGTGTGCTATATGGCAGATAATCTGAATTTATCTCAGCCAATCATGGCTAACGGGAAGGCTGCTGACCTTTTCTGTGGCTAAACAAACTAGGCTCGTAATTTAAAATGTTTCTACGTATTTACAGATGGCGTACAAGTTCGTTATTAAGGCACATGAACGTTCACATGTTCCAGAAGGCGTTTCTGCACAAAAAATGCATTTTGATTTAAAAAAAAAGATTACGTTCAAATGGTTCTTGTGTGAGGTAGTTTCCTGAAATGGGTCACAAATGTTCACTTTTATTGACATTTAATAAATGAATGAGTAAAGACTGACATCTTGTGGGTTATTAGCTGTATTACACCTTTGTTTATACTTTTGTAATTGACCATTTGCTCCTCAGACTGTTTAATGCTGTTGCAGAGAATGAGAAGAGCGAGAGGATCATTCACTGCAGTGTATGTTGTTTTTCATTTCCAAGAGAATAAAACATTGTTTGAGCTCTCATCAGTCTGTACCTGCTGTGCTGTCTGTTGCCTTTGGAGGGAAGAACAATGGGGTTACTCTCACCTCCCAACCACACCTTTGCTGGGTATTTTCTGGTACTTGAAGATAGAAATGAACATGAATCTGATACACAGTTACCAGAAGAAGAAAAATATTCTTCAAACAATTCAACTCAAATAACTATATTCTTCATGTTAGCGGACTTGATCTTGTGTAGAGTGGTTTGAAGAAAAAACTTATAAGCCATGGAAAAAAATATAGAGAATTACAGGAATTTACAGGTAAAACTTTTACATTTTCTCTCAGCCTCATGACAATATGTGGAAATTGGCAGTAAATTAGCTTTAAAAATGCTGAATGGTCTCAATCATGTGTAGAATAGCATGAGATTTGCTATACAACTGCAAATGTTCCTCTCTGCCCAATGGCAGGCAATATGTGTAGATCTGCAGGAAGTTAGCTGTTCCCACCCCCAAAATCCTCCCCAAATAATAAACATTTTCCATTTTGATGCTGAAGAAGCTGAGGTAATTATTGAAGTAGACGCTTGCTATATCATGAATGTTTTAGTTTTCTCAATTCCTTTGTTCATGCAGTTACGGCAGCACAGGCCCCCAAAACCCTGTGTAAGAAGTGTTGGATTCGCCAAGTGGCCATCTGTTTCTGCTCTCTTATTCTCTTCGTGGAATCGTCATGCCGAACAGGCTAGCGTCGGACCAGCCTTTTTTCTGTACTTTTTAAATTATTTTTGCCCAACAAAAATGTTGATAACATTGACATTGATGTCAATGATTATTTTTGATAATGCATAAAGAATGGAGTCTTTTGTTTTTTGCTAATGATAAGCGAGTAGGTAGAGAGAAAAATGTCCATTGATCTGAAGAACCTCCAATTAGGTTCAAACTCACATAATTGACATATTGGTATTCTATTTTGCAGTTTGTGATTTTGAGAGATGAATCAATCAATGAGAAATCAGTCATATCTGAGCCTATGCAAGTTTAACAGAGTCTTGTTTGAAACCTAAAGACTCGTGTTAGTTCCCTGAACTAATTCCTAGGCTTTAGTTCTGCAGGCTAACAGTCTTGTGACATGCATGAGACCCTGGGATTGAACCCAGTCGGTCACACAAGCACCTGAAAGGCAGTCACCAATGTTCTTCAGGGCACTTCTACAAAAAATAAATACAGTACCTAGTGTGATTTGGGCTCTCTCGGGTTAACGGAGGACACTTCACGTCATCCAATGGAAAAGATTTTTCTTAACTGGACCCACGTCATAAATTGTGTCTCAGTTGAGAGGTCCCATCCTGTCCATATACAGTATGGCCTGATTTACAGTAGCATCTGTTCCCTATCATTACCTTTTACTCTCTGTCTTGCCCCAGTCCCTTTCTCTTGTCCTTTCTGTCTACCCGCCCCCTTTCCCTCTGTCCTTCTTTCTCTCTCCCTCCACATTCTCTCCCCAGAATAGATAGCCTACTGATTAAATTAAAGTATATGGTCCAGCATTCCGTTTGGCTGTTTGTTCAACAGCAGAGAAGCAGTAATGTCTCCTCTTTCATCTGGTGAAAACGTCTGGTGAAAACGTGGCATGGGAACCGCTACTAATGGTTCTCTAACATATAGAAACAGGATTTCTCTGTTCTCTGTGCTTTCACACTGAAATAACTCATAAGTAACCTCTTAAGACTCGGTGACTCCAACTGCTCTTCTCATGTGATTTATCAGTGTGTGTTTAGTGGGATTGTGGTTGTGGGGTGTGCGAAAGGGACTTTCAGTGGTCAGAATGAACCACATACAAACCATTAAAGGACATCACTTTTAAGCTGTTTTCTCTGTACGTGTTAAACATGTATTTTTCAAATGTGACACTCTATGCTTTTATTGATGTGTGTGCAGAGTACCAGTCAAATGTTTGGACACGCCTATGCATTAAGAAGGAAAGAAATTCCACAAATTCACTTTTAAGAAGGCACGCCTGTTAATTGAAATGCATTCCAGGTGACTACCTCGTGAAGCTGGTTGAGAGAATGCCAAGAGTGTGCATAGATGTCTTCAGGACAAAGGGTGGCAACATTGTAAGAATCACAAATCGAAAATATATTACAACTTTTGGGTTACTGCGTTACTATGTGTTATTTCATCATTTGATGTCTTCACTATTCTACAATGTGGAAAAATAGTAAAAAATTTAAAAAGTAAAAAAGTAAAACCCTTGAATGAGTAGGTGTTCTAAAACTTTTGACGGGTAGTGTATACATGCATCGTCATCTCCTGATAAAAATAAATATGAAAGGCAAAGTGAGCGAAGGGGAAAATCCAAGTGGAAAGGATCCAGTGAACAGGATATAAAAGGTGTTAATTTCATGCAAGGACTTAATTGTAACCTGACACCTGTAGCTAACAGCTTTGAGAGCTGAGAGGTGGAGTGGACAGATAACTGAGTGTCAGTCGCTGTCCTGTCTTCTGGGTGAGTGCACTTCCTTCTAGGATGCTGGGCAAGAGGCTTGGATTTAAACTACAGAGATATTGATAAGGTACTATTGAATGATGATCATATATTCTATTATCATGTTCTCATACTCGTTACATTTTTGGAAACATTTTAGGGAATGTGTCTTTTGTGGTGACAAGTGGTTATTTTGTCTTCTCCGTGTATGTTAAAGCTGTCTGTGTGGCCTGTATGTAAAAGATACGCACCAATAGGATGTAGTCGTTGGAACAATTAAATAAGGCAAATTACAATTTCAGCTTAGAGCGATTTCTTGGTGAATTTTCACTGTCATTTTCAGTTAGACACTTATTATATATTATCATTATATATTATCATTACATTGTAGAATAACAGTGAAGACAGAAAGCTACGTTTTTTAAAAATGAAAATATATTTAATATTTCAGATTCTTCAAAGTAGCCACCCTTTTCCTTGATGACAGCTTTGCACACTCTTGGCATTCTCTCAACCAGCTTCACCTGGAATGATTTTCCAACAGTCTTGAAGGAGTTCCCACTTATGCTGAGAACTTGTTGGCTGCTTTTCCTTCACTCTGCGGTCCAATTGGGTTGAGGTCTGGGGGATTGTGGAGGCCAGGTCATCTGATGCAGCACTCCTTCACTCTCCTTCTTAGTCAAATAACCCTTACACAGCCTGGAGGTGTGTTTTGGGTCATTGTGCTTCTACACCTTCCTTGCTTGCTGTTTGGGGTTTTAGGCTGGGTTTCTGTACAGCACTTTGTTGTCAGGACCCGGTTACGAACCCGGGTCTCCGGAGTGAGAAACAGTCACTTAACCAACTGAGCCACGAATAGTCGGCAGAACCCAGAAGATGAGGCAGACACAGCAGTACTTGAGACGGTGTATTTAATGTAGTAAAAAGTGAAGTCCTTCAGGAACACATGTAACTCCACAACCTCAAAAGGAATTCCACAAGAACAAAGGTAATCCTCCAAGACAAAAAAGGTAAATCCACAAGGTGGTAGGTATAGCACAAAAAACCTCAAAAGATACTCAAAAATAAATAAACAAGAACAAAAAACAGAATTCCACAAGAGCATCCACCGGGATCAACAAGAGTTAACAGAATACTAGGGCTGGGTGCTAACATACAAACACAGAGCAAAGGACTGAGGAAAACAAAGGGTTTAAATACAATCAGGGGAAACGAGGCACAGGTGCAAATAATAATGGGGATCAAGGGAAAACAAAAGGTCAAAAGGCACAATGGGGGCATCTAGTGACCAAAAACCGGAACAACCCTGGCCAAATCCTGACATTTGTGACATCAGCTGATGTAAGAAGGGCTTTATAAATACATTTGATTGAATTTGATTGATTGTCCTGTTGAAAAACAAAGGATAGTTCCACTAAGCACAAACCAGATGAGATGGTATATTGCTACAGAATGCTGTGGTAGCCATGCTGGTTAAGTGTGCCTTGAATTCGAAAATAAATCACAGACAGTGTCACCAGCAAAGCAACCCCACACCATCACACCTCCATGCTTCACTGTGGGATCTACACATGTGGAGATCATCCATTCACCTACTCTGCGTCTCACAAAGACAAGGCGGATGGAACTAAAAATCACAAATTTGGACTCATCAGACCAAAACACAGATTTCCACCAGTCTAATGTCCATTGTTCGTGTTTCTTGGCCCAAGCAAGTCTCTTCTTATTATTGGTGTCCTTTAGTAGTGATTTCTTTGCAGCAATTCGACCATGAAAGCCTGATTCACATAGTCTCCTCTGAACATTTGATGTTGAGATGTGTCTGTTAGTTGAACTCTGTGAAGCATTTATTTGGGCTGCAATTTCTGATGCTAAAGAACTTATTCTCTGCAGCAGAGGTAACTCTGGGTCTTCCTTTCCTGTGGCGGTCCTCATGAGAGCCAGTTTCCTCATAGCGCTTGATGGGTTTTGCAACTGCACTTGAAGAAACTTTCAAAGATTGACTGACCTTAATGTCTTAAAATAATGATGGACTGTCATTTCTCTTTGCTTATTTGAGCTGTTCTTAAATCCATGAATTTATTTACCTTTTATTTAACTAGGCAAATCAATTAAGAACAAATTCTTATTTACAATGACGGCCTAACCCGGACGACACTAGGCCCCCTATGGGACTCCCAATCACAGCCGGATGTGATACAGCTTGGAATCGAACCAGGGTCTGTAGTGACGCCTCTAGCACTGAGATGCAGTGCCTTCGAACGCTGCGCCACTCGGACTTGGTATTTTACCAAATAGGGCTATCTTCTGTATACCAACCCTACCTTGTCACAACACAACTGATTGGCTCAAACACATTAAGAATTAAAGAAATTCCACAAATGTACTTTTAACAAGTTGGTTTAGAGAATACCAAGAGTGTGCATAGCTATCATCAAGGAAAAGGGTGGCTACTTTGAAGAATCTCAAACATAAAGTATATTTTAATTTGTTTAACAATTTTTGGGGTTACTACATGATTCCATGTGTTATTTCATAGTTTTGATGTCCTGGAATGAGTAGGTGTCCAAAACGTTTGACTGGTACTGTATGTAATCGTATTAATCCGAAAGTTTATCAGATGTTAAATGAAACGCGTTAAAGAGACATTTCACAAATGTTTTCCTTCATATTCATCATCTCCAGCACCACCCCGACATAAACATTTGTTGACTGTTTCTATGTTTTCTAGTAAAATAGACAGAAGAAGCTAAGTGTTTCTATTGACAACACCGGTGTACATGATGTGATTTTAACCAATTATGAGTAGGAATTTTGCATACTAATTGCCTACAAACGTTCTTCTAATTAGTTGATGATATCAGTGGAAACACATTCTCTTCCTTTATATTTTTTTTTACTACAAAACATAAAAATTGCGTCATGTTCACATGCTGATGTTGGGGAGATGCTGGAGATGATGAACATGAAGTTGAACATTTTAGAAATGTCCCTTTAAAAGGACATTGCTGGTAAGGTCTTTACAATCTGTGGCTTTCTTCAATGCAGTACTATCATTGCACTTACTCCCTAGTAAACATGGGCATCCTACTGGTCCTGGTTCTCCTGCAGTTACTGGCTGTACCATCATTCTCTGTAAGTGATACTTATTTGATTGTATTATTCTGCAGTGTAAAAACAAGTACAAAGTACAAACAGGAAATACAGTACATATGATAATCTAATAATACCACATACACATAAAATAGCAAAAATAATACAACACAACTCAATAGCATACAATACAGTTCAAGTTAACACTGTGAATGTACACACACACACATAGTATGATTCTGTTTACAAAAACAGCTGGAATGTGGGGATTTTCTATCTTTACCGTACTGGTGTATAATAAGGGTTTGTGTAATGATATGGAATGGTTTGTGGTGATAGGATGTTTTCCAGTTGCTATTCTGGTGTAGAGTACTGTGTGTACTAGTGCACAGTGGTGTCTCAGTGCTTGATGTGCTGGCTGCTGTTGTGTTCCAGCTAACATCACCCAGCAATGACTACTGGGGGGAGTATGGGGCTTATGGGGCGTGCAGTCGCCCTTGTGGCACTGGAGTAGCCATGAGGATCAGGCAATGTATCACTGCAAGGTAAAAGAAAGAGAGAGAGAGAGACAGCATGCAAGTGAGAGAGAGAGAGTGTATATGGTGATTGTGTGTCTTTCTGACTCTACTTCTCTTTGACTTGCAGGACAGATGGAGGAAACAACTGCGTGGGATCTTCAAAATCTTACCGCATCTGTAATATGCAGGTGCACACAGGCACACACACACACACACACACACACACACACACACACAAAAATCTCTCGCTCTGTTTCCGATGTAAACACTAACAGACGGACATTGTCTGTAATTGCTCCATGCAGGCATGTCCAGCGGGATCCAGGGATTTCCGTGAAGAGCAGTGTGCCCAGTTTAGTAGGATGGACTTCCAGGGCAAACGCTACACCTGGCTGCCTTACCATGGAGGTACAATACGGATTATATACTGTATTGCCATATATTCTTTTTTTAGTACTTTGATGCTATTTTCACAAGTATGTGGGGGAATTTTCTACACTCTTAGTACAAAACTCCAAACTGGTAACACTTGTAACGAAGCAAGTCTCATATTCAAAACCTTTTATTTTGCATTTATTTTGTTTGGATACAACTTTAACATAGGGAAAAAGTACCCAACTGTCATACTTGAGTAAAAGTAAAGATACCTTAATAGAAAATGACTCAAGTAAAAGTTTAAAGTCACCCAGTAAAATTCTACTTGAGTAAAAGTCTAAAAGTATTCAAAGTTAAAGTATAAATCATTTCAAATTCCTTTTATTAAGCAATCCAGAAGGCACCATTTTCTTGTTTTTCTTTATTTACGGAAAGCCACGGGCACAGGCCAACATTCAGACATAATTTACAAACAAAGCATGTGCTTAGTGAGTCTGCCAGATTAGAGGCAGCATGGATGACCAGGGATGTTCGGTTGATAAGTGCGTGATTGGTTAATTTCCTGTCCTGCTAAGCATTCAAAATGTAATGAGTACTTTTGGATGTCAAGGAAAATGTATGGAGTAAAAAGTACAATATTTTCTTGAGTTATGTAGTGAAGTAAAAGTAGTAAAAAATATAAATAGTAAAGTACAGATACCCAGAAAAACGACTTAAGTAGTACTTTAAAGTATTTTTACTTAAGTACTTTACACCACTGCTTTTACCACGCAACCTTTGATCCAAAATATGTTTACTGTGAAATATGAGCACGTTGATTTAATCACCAAAACACAACATAATGACATAATGATATATTCTCCATTTTGTTGTTTTAACAACCAGTCAATCCAATAGCAAAACATGCAAGATACGTGTTTAAAAATTGCCCGTTGAATGGATTATCGCTCTTAGAATTTTGAAACGACTGCCTTTTTGATGATGATGATGATCTACCACATACTTGTGAAAAGCTATTGAATAAAACGGTAATATTGATGCAAATAATAGTTTAACATTTCACTATGGATTATTACCCATAACCACATTACCCATACACAAAGAAATACTAATGTACTTTGTTGTTTACCTGTTGTTGTTTACCTATGAAGCGTCCAACCCATGTGAGCTGAACTGCGTCCCCCGTGGAGAGAACTTCTTCTACAGACACAGGCCTTCCGTGGTGGACGGGACACCCTGCTATGTGGGGCGCAGTGACATCTGTATCAACGGCATCTGCAGGGTTAGTAGTTAGTACTTTCCCACTGGGCACACTTTGGTTGAATCAACGTTGTTTCCATGTAATTTCAAGTAAATTACGTTGAATCGACATCTGTGCCCATCGGGTAGGTACTTACTTCAACTTGCTTGTTGAATTGGAAAATACATTAGAAATGTTATCTTTCTGATGACGGCAACACACCAAAATGCATGGGGCTGTTTTAGTGGGTAAAGTGCCAGCACCTTAAACACAAATGCAATACATGTCTTTGTATCTGTCTATCCCCTTTCACTGAAATGTATCATTTTAAATGTTTAAGTCTCTTTTACAGATGAGCCATGAATTACATAAATTACAGAAAATACACACATCAACATAAAAAAACAAACGCAAGCAGAAAGAAAAACTTGCTGGTCTCTACCCCCTCCAGGTGTCGCTTATTATCCCCGGTGTATTTATCCCTTTGTTTCCTGTCTCTCTGTGCCAGTTTGTCTTGTTTTACCAAGTCAACCAGCGTTTTCCTAGCTCCTGTTTTTCCCAGTCTCTGTTTTTTCCTATCTCTCCTGCTTTTGACCCTTCCCTGTCCTGACGCCGAACCCGCCTGCCTGACCTCTATGCATGTTCTGACCTCGAGCCTGCCTATCCTCTTGTACTGTTTGGACTCGGATCTGGTTTTTGAACTCCCACCTGTCCCCGACCTGCCTTTTGCCTACCCCTTTTGTTATAATGAATATCGGAGCTCAACCATCTGCCTCCTGTGTCTGCATATGGGTTTCGCCTTGTGTCATGATAGTACGAACTGGCCATGACTGACCCAGCAGACTTGGACCAGCTCCGTCACGTTGTCTCCCAGCAGGGAGCCACCATTGGGAGGCATGAAGAGCTACTGCGGGACCTTTTGGAAGGGCTTCGTTCCCTGACGGAACGCCACGACCAAGGGTTCAAGGCTATTATAGAGCAAATCTGTGAATTAGCTCATAGGCAGCATACTACATCTGAGACCTCCCAACCACCCAGTAATCTTTCTACTACTAGTGGTTTTGTTCAACCTACCCTGGCTCCCCGAGAACCCCACTTACCTCCTCCGGAGCGCTATGTTAAGCAACCCTGGTAGCTGCTGGGCATTCCATCCCCAATGCTCCCTCATTTTTAACTCCAGCCCTCTTCGTTCCTGTCGGACCGATCGACGATAGCGGTTTTAATCACGCTAATGTCTGGAAGGGCGCTTTCCTGGGCAACGGCTGTGTGGGAGCAGCAATCCGCTGTGTGCCATAGCTTGGAGGAATTCATGGCAGAAGTGAGGAAGGTTTTCGATTCTCCGGTGCCTGGGTGGGAGGCGGCTGAAACTACTGCTGGTACATCAGAACTGCCGTAGTGTGGCAGACTACGTAGTAGATTTTTGCACATTGGCCGCCAAGACTTCCTGGAATCCAGAGGCTCACACCTTCCTCCATGGACTGTTGGATGGGATAAAGGATGAGCTCGCAGCTCAGGAAATACCACGGGCCCTCGATTCCCTCATCGTCCTGGTGATTAGGATTGATGGGCGCCTACAAGAATGCCGGTGTGAAAGGAAGTTTGGTTCGTCTGCTCACCATGACAGTGTAGAGCTGTTTATACTATGTCAGTGTGAAAGTAGGGAATTAGCTAGGGAAACTGTCAGATCAATAACATTACTATACTGACTAAAAACAAACATTGTGTTGAGAAAACGTTTGGCTGCTGGTTTCATCGTTTGATTCAGGTCTAGTGTGATTAAGCAAAAATAATAATAGCTAAAGTTAGTGTGTGAAGTGGCAGCCAAAGCTCCATTCTGGGTGTGTACAGGAGGACCTGGCGTGGCTCCTGTTGCAGGGTTGGGGCTGCCATCGGGGGCAGGAGTGTCCCGGGCCTGTCCTGGGGATGGGAGTAGGGAGGATAACCAAAACTAGCATGGGAGGGAGGTTGTGGGGGGGAATATAACTGTGTCATCTGTTCAGGGATGTTGTTTGACCATGTAATCCTCCTATATTTTCCTTCTCTAGGCTGTGAGAAATGGAGAAATCATTGGCATGGACCGCGATGTGGCGCCTGCCACTCCCGCTCCCGCTGCCAACCTCCGCTACCGCGAGCCCCTCGCGTATGCCTACACATACAGCGCCTGGTCCGAGTGCTCGGCCCCCTGCAACAGTGGCACCCAGCACCGCAGCGTGCAGTGCATGGTACAGGACTCGATGGCACCCCATGTGGTGGATGACTCTTACTGCGTCTCCCAGCAACTGCCCAGGCCGGAAAGCCAGCAGGCCTGCAACCAGCAGGGATGTGCCGAGTACAGCGTGTCCAGCTTCAGTGTGGTGGGTACCTGGGGGGACCAGTATGGTCAGTATAGTGAGACTGTTACCAGTATTATTACTAGTATGATTAGAAGACTAAAGGGTGGCTGTGGAAGTGTGGTGGGTTACCAGTCAGACCTGGGTCGAATACATAATGTATGTCAAATACTTTCAAATACTTTGAGTTGCAATGGATTTAGTTTAGCTGGTACCAATGGAATAGTCCCAAAAGTACATACTCCAAACTAATTCAAGGACATCTAGTCTCAAATACTTTCATGTATTTGACACAGGTCTGGTCCCAGTATGTTCAATAGAGGGGCCTGAAATGACTTATATGCTTTCTAAATATAGTATAATCAAATTATAAATCCACTAACTATAAGATTTCACCTTCCTTATAACTGAAAAACACATATTTGCATGTTTAATGTTGGAGAAAATGTACATATTTTCTTAAGGTCCCTCTTGATCAAAACATCTGATCCCACCGCTGTGAACGCTAAACTGAGGTCTAGTTTGGCTTCCTGAACTCATTAGGAACACATCTTTCATTTCATACTATACGTATCCATCAATGACAAACATAAATATTTTTTTTGGTTTAAAATCTAATCAATTTTTTTTAAATTTATGGCTATAAATCGATCTCTGAATATGCTATAATGATCAAGCCACTCTCTCCTGCTGTGTTAAGATGTAAGGATTTGTCTGTGGCATGGGGTTCAATCAGGAGTTGATGGACAGCCTCAAGTAGTTTCCCAGCCTCAAGTAGTTTCAGATTTCACATCCTACATCACACAGACGAACAAAAGATATTACTTTGGCTGTTGCAATCAGGACTATTGCTCAATGCAGGCCATTTCCATCTACAGTGTCCACACATCAATTTATACGCCAGAATGTCAGTCGGAACCGGTACCAGAACCATGGAAAATATTGTATGCTACAGATTGGAAAATAAATCAAATGTGACTCTGGATGACAACATAATGATGTTTGCTTCCAACATTAGGACTGTTTTTACATTTACATTACATTTGTTTCATAACAAAACTGGAAGGGCAAAATCTGTCCTGTGAAGTCAACAAAGCAAATAAATATTGCATGTAACAAACAGTTACATGGCCTACAGCATGGTCAAGCAAGTTAATGTTTCTGCCATTTTACTAAACAACTACTAATTTAGAACCATGGAGTTAAGCAAGTCAGCACAAAGGAAACAGGAGCATTGCCTCCGCTATTCCAGCACCATTTCCTCTTAAACATTGAAACATCATCAAATCAACAAGGTTGTATGCAATGTATGCTTAGTTTAATACAGTGAAAACAAACTTAAATATACCAAAAACTATTTAGTCCAATCAGCAAAATATACTGGAAACAATAAAACACGATGAAAAATCAGGGAAACCTGGCCTGGTATTCCAAGCTGACTTTGAAAAGACTTTTGATAAAGTATGACTGGAATTTATATATAAATGCCTGGAATATTTAAATTTTAGAGAATCTCTTATACAATGTGTTAAAGTCATGTATAGTAATCTTAGGTGTAAAATAGTAAATAATGGCCACTTCTCACAAAGTATTAAACTGTCAAGAGGAGTAAAACAAGGCTGTCCCCTATCAGTATATTTATTTATAATGGCCATCGAAATGTTAGCTATAATATCAAGCGGCTAGAAATCCAGGGTTTAAAAGGTGTCATTGTATGCTGAGGATTCATGTTGTTTTCTTTTAAATCCCCAATATGGATCCTTTCACAGCCTCATCGAAGATCTTGATATTTTTTCCTAACCTCTCTGGATTACAACTAAATCATGATACGTGTACTATATTATGTTTTGGATCACAAAAAAAAGTAACTTTTACATTCCCATGTAGTTTACCAATAAAATGGTCTGACGGTGATGCGGACATACTCGGTATTCATATCCTACATACACTACAATAAATTGTTATAGGAAAAATCACCCTGATTAACTCTTTAGCCATATCCCAGTTTACCTACTGTTTCTTTTGCTTTGATGACAGCATTGCACACTCTTGGCATTCTGTCAACCAGTTTCAACTGGAATGCTTTTCCAACAGTCTTGAAGGAGTTCCCACATATGCTGAGCTTTTCCTTCACTCTGCGATCCAACTCATCCCAAACCATCTCAATTGGGTTGAAGTTGGGTGATTTGTTTAGGCCAGGTCATCTGATGCAGCACTCCATCACTCTTCTTTTTGTTTAATTAGCCCTTACACAGCCTGGAGGTGTGTTGGGTCATTGTCCTGTTGAAAAACAAATGATAGTCACACTAAGCGCAAACCAGATGGGATGGCATATCGCTGCAGAATGATGTGGTAGCCATGCTGGTTAAGTGTGCCTTGAATTCTAAATAAATCCCTGACAGTGTTACCAGCAAAGCAACCTCACACCATCACACCTCCTCCTCCATGCTTCACAGTGGGAACCACACGTGCAGAGATCATCAGTTCACCACTATGCGTCTCACAAAGAAAAGTGGTTAAGAAGGAAAGAAATTCCACAAGGCATACCTGTTAATTGAATACATGAAGCTGGTTGAGAGAGTGTCAAGAGTGTGCAAAGCTGTCAAAGGCAAAAGGTGCCTAACTTGAAGAATCTAAAATACACTTTTTGGGTTACTACATGATCTCATATGTGTTATTTCATAGGTTTGATGTCTTCACTATTATTCTACAATGCAGAAAATAGTAAAAGAAAGAAAAAACCTTTTAATGAGTAGATGTCCAAACTTTTTACTGGTATTGTCTCTATGGGGGATTGGAAATGATGCAGACAAATACATTGATATTAAAGCTGATATACCCCTTACAAAAATTGGTCCAATCAATGTGGCTGTCAGCGGTACTGATTTCTGTCTCTCTCTGTGTGTGTGTGTGAGAGTGTGTATAGACTAGATGAAAGCCAATGTTCATGGGTCTGTTCATGGGTCTGTCATACAGTACTTGTCATACTTGTTGTCTTACTTAAGCTTGCTAGCCTAAGTTCCTCGCATGGGCAACAATGAATCAGCTAAGTTAGCTAGTTAACATGAGCCTACATATTACATTTCAATCGTCTCAGTGGCACAATATGAATTCATGATTAGATTCGCCGTCAAAATCATTGGCCTGTACAGAGTGTTAAGTCAAAACCACAAGTCCAAATCCCCATCTCCATCCATGACTTAAGAAAAGGCTGATTTAGTAAGCTAGCTTCTGCAGGACAACAACACAAGCTGATCAGAAACACGTTTCTGACAATGACGTTTTGCTTTGGATGTGATTTGATTGGTGTGAAGCCAAATCCAAACTGGCCTCTCTTGGGGTGTTTTGCTGCATCAGGACAACCCACAGTTGAGCTCAGCTCAACGGTGATTGGCTAAATGCTTGCTGGTATCAATCAAAAGGTACGGCGACAACGTCATACTCTTTTGATCCAGACAGCATCAGATACAAGGGCTACACATACTGAAACAGAGGGGCGCTGTTTCCCTTGTTCGGATGATTTCTCCGGTGAGATTGAGACACTTTGAAAACACAGAGATGAAAGATACATTTTCATTGTCGGCTCGTTTGAATCCCTGAGCCGACAAGGTGAAAAATCTGTCACTGTGCCCTTAAGCAAGGCACTTAACTCTAATTTCTCCAATGTAAGTTGCTCTAGATAAGAGCGTCTGCTAAATTATGAAAATGTCAAATGTAAGATTGAGCCATTGATCTTGTTTTGATGCCAAGTTTCCCTATTATATATTTCCCATTCCCAGTGTTCGGTGACCTGTGGGGAAGGCCAGCAGACCAGGGAGGTGGTTTGCGTGGGGGCAGGAGGGGAACGCTTTGGGGACCAAGCCTGCAGTGTTCTGGTACGCCCACCTGCAGTCCAGGCCTGCCGCAAGCCAGCCTGCCACATCCACATCAGCTGGCACGTCCATGACTTCGGACTGGTAACAGAGAGATACATTTTGTTGTTTGTTAAATTGTTCCACATTGTTGCTTTGGCAATACATACAAGTAATTTTGTCATGTCAACAAAGCATTTTGAATTGGAGAGGAATGTTTGACCTCATACTATACCAGAGGAGGCTGGTGAGACGAGCTATAGGAGGACGGACTCATTGTAATGGCTGGAATCAATGGAACAGCGTCAAACGTGGTTTCCATATGTTTGATACCATTCCACTTACTCCATTCCGGCCATTACAATGAGCCTGTCCTCCTATAGCTCCTCCCACCAGCCTCCTCTGTACTATACCCTTATGTAGCATCTCTATAACAGAGACACAGGAATACAAAACAGGAGTAGTCTAAACATGAAACCATACCACCTAATGGGTGATAAAACGGAGTGCTAGATAAAGTGGAAGTAATCAGGGAGTGATGAAGTCCAGGTGTGCCTCATGATTGGGTGCAGGTGTGCGTAATTGTGGTTGCCAGGCGTGCTTAATGATGGGGTTGCCAGGACCGGTGGTAAGTAGACAGGCGACGTCAAGTAACAAAGCGGGAGTAGACATGACAGTACACCCCCCCCCCCCGCACACGTACGGCTCCAGTCGCAGGACGACGCCGGCCATGGGAACTGCTCCGAGGGCAAGGAGTGGGCTGGTCTGGTCAGTGAAGGTGGAAATCTGAGAGGATGTTGGGATCTAGAATGTCGTCCCCTGGAACCCAACACCTCTGGATTGTACCCCTCCCAATCTACCAGGTACTGGAGCCTACCCTCACGATGTCAGGAGTCCAGGAGGAATCTGACAGCATAAGCGGGGCTTCCCTCGATGTTCAGGGGAGGTGGGTCATGGGGGATGGAATCAGCCAGGGAACCAGGAACCACCGGCCTGAGGAGGGAAACGTGAAAAGAGGGTGAGATCCAATAGTTAGTGGGAAGCTGTAATCTGTATGTTACCTCATTGACCCTCCGGAGCACTTTGAATGGCCCCACAAACCGAGGGCTCAGCTTCCGGCAGGGCAGGAAGAGCAGGAGGTTCCTGGTGGAGCCAGATGTGATCACCAGGATGGAACACAGGCGCCTCACTGCAGTGACGATCCACCTGCTCCTTCCAGCGGAGGACGGCGCATTGGAGCCTCACGTGGGCAGCGGGGTGAAGTTGAATCTGGTAAAGAAAAGGGTCCTTCTTGCTTGGCGCGGGTTCAGCCGCCTCGCTTTCCATATGTACTCCAGGTTCCGATGGTCAGGGAGGATGAGAAATGTGTCTGTGGCACCATTCAACCAGTATTTCCACTCCTCTAATGCCAACATCACCGCAAGGAGCTCCCGATCACAGACCATGGTTCCTTTCTGCAAGAAACACTTTTTTAGAGTAGTATGCACATGGATACAATTTTTGTGGATTAAATTGAAGTTGTGATAGGACAGCCCCCACACCCGCTTCTGGGGCGTCCACCTCCACCATGAATGGAAGCATAGGATCTGGGTGGTGAAACGGTGCAGAGGTGAAACGCCCCTTCAGTAGACGGAAGGCCTCATCGGCTGCAGAATTCCACACCAACTTACGGGGGCAACCTTTGAGGGGACTCCAAAAAACGTTGTAGTCCCTTTATGGTGGTTGGGACTGGCCATGACCTGACTGCAGCTACATTCCTCTCCTCCAAAACCACTCTCTGCAGGCTGATCCTATATCCCAAGAAGGAGACGGCAGCTTGAGGAAGCTGACATTTCTCCGCTTTGACATACATTTGGTTCTCCAGGAGGCGTTTCAGGACTACCCGGACGTGGGCGATATGCTCCTCCAAGGTGGCCAAGTAGATCAGGATATCACTGATATACACAACTACCTAACGCCCAAGCATTTCTCGAAACACCTCATTCACTAATGCCTGGAACACTGACAGAGCATTGGCTTATCCATAAGGCATCTCTAAGTACTCATAGTGCCCAGATATCATGCTGAAGGCCGTCTTCCATTCATCCCCCTCCCGGATGCAGATCAAATTGTAGGCATTCCGCAGGTCCAGCTTGGTAAAAAAATTATAAAAAACAGGCCCCACGGAGCTGTTTAATGTCGGCCGACACCAACGGGAGGGGGTAGCGGTTCTTGGTGGTGATGGCATTGAGACCTCTGTAGTGAATACATGGACGAAGACCCCCCTTCTTTATTGGTCACTAAGAAGACACCTGCTAAAAAAAAAATTTGTGACTCCTCTCTTTGACTGGAAAATGGCTGTGTGTGTTTTTGTGACTAGGCTCTGACCTAACATAATCAAATGGTGTGCTTTCGCTGTAAAGTCTTTTTGAAATCGGACACGATGGGTAGATTAAAGAAGTTAACCTTTAATTTGATGTATTGCACTTCTGAATGTATGAAAGTTACATATTTCTAAAAAAATGTTTTTGATTTTAGCGCACTGCCTTTTCAGCTGAATGTTGTCGAGGGGTTCCGCTAGCGGAACCTAGCCATAAGAAGATTTATACAGCGCTTGAACCGGAAAGGAGAGCAGGCATGATGTTATTTTCAGGGAAGAGGCAAGGGCCTGGTCAATAAAATTCCCAGTGGCATCTGAGTCCACTAGAGTTATAGGAATGACACGAGGGACAGCCAGCTAGTGAAATCGGTACTAAAAAGGATTTGGTGGAGAGTGATGATGATGCAATACTCACACCTACCCCAGGAGACGGGTGAACACGGGACCGTCCCTCTTCTCTCGTGGCTCCCGGGTTGGGACGTTGTGGACACCGTTGAATCTGGTGCCTCGCTTGACCACAATAGGGACAGAGCCCCAGCTGTCTCCGACGGTGTCGCTCAGCCGCAGGGAGGCGTTTGGCCCCTACCTCCATGGGTTCAGACTCTTACTCAGATCGGTCAACGAAGGAGGGAGAGAGGCGATGAGAGTGCCACCACTCTCGAAGGAGTTTATGCAGATGTATGGCCATCGTGATGAGTGCATCTAATGAGAGGGTGTCAACTCGGCATGCCATCTCCGTCTGGACCTCATCACACAATCCACATCTGAATAAGTAGCGGAGTGCAGGCTCATTCCATCTGCTGAATGCTGCCACTGTACGGAAGGTAAGGGCGTACTCAGCAGCAGTCTGGTCCTCCTGCCGTAGTTGGAGTAGGTGCTCACCCCCCTCTCTGCCCTCCGGTGGATGATCGAAGTCTCCTCTGAAAAGAGCCATGAACCACCCATAGGAACCCAGTTCCTCCTCTCCCCCAGACAGCCGTAGCCCACTCCAACACCTGCCCGGTCAGCAGGGATATAACAGTGGCAACCTCGGACCTCTCAGTGG